>NC_066599.1:3035000-3185000 GCF_905475345.1 Vespula vulgaris | reverse complement strand
GATAGTGAATAAATTGGAAAAGTTATTTCTTGAAATTGTTAAATCAAATTTTCGATGGGAACGAGTACAAACGTTTAATCAATTTTCGACAAAAAAAAAGAGGGAGAGAGAGAGAATCTTTTCTTTTTGAAATATTATATTGCAGTGGACGAACGTTTAACTTGAATGAGAATCACTTTTTTTGAAACTACGGAATCGATGATTAAGAGTAGATTCTAAAATTACTATTAATGTTATCTATTTATCGACTGATAAAAAAGTTAAAAAAATGATTTTTTGATATCGTTAAATAAAATCGTAATATCAATAAATCTTCAAGGGAAACGAGTAAATACGTTTATCGACGATAAATTTTCGATAAGCAAAAAAGAGAATCAGAGAACGATCTTTTCCATCGTGACCATTCACGAAACGGAAAGGATCGTAACCGAAGGTAAAGCTCGAAATGCGGTAGATTCTGCACGCAGGCGTGGTATACATTCTGCATCGGATAATTTGCACGCTTCACGAAGCGGAATACTCGATTTCGAATTTGCTCGTAACAACCTTGAGAGCGATAGAAAATAACGACGAAAAAATGGTAAAAGTACTGTAAAACCGATGCGCCGATACCCTTTTGTATCTATAACTTGAACGATCAATAAATAGAATTTACTACCGACCAAATTTCCTTTAACCATTCGTTGTAATACTCTATAGTTCTACTACAATGAATGATCCTTGTCATATTATACAAAATTAAATTATATTATTCACGCGACAGTGGGCACTTTGATGTATGCATTGTTTGTCATAATAGGCATGAATTATTAGATTCTTTGTTCTCGACAGTACCTTATTTTTGAAAACTGCTATATTGTTCAATTGTTTATGACATATATATATATATATGTGTGTGTGTGTGTGTGTGTTCGTAATAATTGTTGAACATTTCATTAATAGTAATCACATATTATCTTACATCAAAATAAAACAACACGTCGAATGTTCGTTCGGACAAATCGCAAAGAATTTATGTGGTTATATAGAAACAAAAAACAGAAAAAGAAAAAAATTATAAAGCGAATTGAGTATCGTATCGTTAATATTACTTTTTCTCTATACAGATAGATTACACATGTCTCGTAGATAAATTTTAAAAACATCGAAATTTATAATATTAAAAAGAAAATTGTCAAAAAAAAAAAAACTAACCTGGAAATCTTGTAGAAGTCGAAAGAAGACATCACTCTTAATCCGCCAATTACGCAAAATAGTTCCTTAGAACCATTACAAGAAATAAACCTTTAGCGACATCTATAGTTTAAATATATTGGTTCGGTCGGTAAAATCAAATTTTTGTTGAAAATATCTTCGCCAGAGGGTCAGAGTTTCCTGTTTCTTTTAGTTCATGATAAATATCCGGTACGTTTCTTCCCTGTGTGCTCTGTAATTATTTATAAAAATATCTGTAATTAATGAAAAAAATAGATAAATAATAATGAGATTTTGTTTGATGTGAAGTTAACGTGCAATTCGAAGTTTTATTTAACAACATTTTGCAAATGATCTCTCGATCTCGACAGATTCGAAATACGTGCATGTTACGGTGTTTGTGTCGTCAACATATAACATAAAAAACATGTGAAATAATGATTTGATCTTCTATCATAAAATAATATTTTCATAGATTTCAATTTGTCTCTTTGTTGTTAAAAAAAATAATACATTAACTTCATACATATAGTAGAGGCTTCAAAAAACTCAATCTAATGAGTTTTACTCAAAAAAGTTTATACTTATGGAATTGAATATATATGATATATAAATAACATTTATATTTCTTTGTATTTTTCTTATTGCGATAAACTTTTCACAGAAATGGCAGACACAGTTGCAGCTCCTAAATCTAAAACAAAGGCTTCGAAGAAGCCAGTAGAAAAGGCTTCAGAACCTGTTCCTTTGAAAAAGAGGCCTTTTAAGAGACATGGACGTCTTTATGCAAAAGCTATTTTTACTGGTTACAAGCGTGGTCTTCGTAATCAACATGAACATACTGCCCTTTTAAAGGTTGAAGGCGCTAGAACAAAAAGTGATTCCGATTTCTATATAGGAAAGAAATGTGTTTATGTATACAAAGTGAGTGTCGCAATATAAAAATATTATTATATTCTGACAATAAGAACGTGTAGTTATGAATATTTATTTTTCCAGGCTAAGAATAGGACACCTGTTCCTGGAAAGACAACAAAGAAAACAAAAGTAAGAGCTATTTGGGGTAAAGTAACACGTCCTCATGGTACTAGTGGTTCAGTTCGTGCTAAGTTTAAAAGAAATTTACCAGCCAAGGCTATGGGTCACCGCATTAGAATTGTAAGTATACGTTCTTCAAATATAAACTATAAATCCTAACATTCTATATAGATATATATTTTTCTCTTATTATATTACAGATGCTGTATCCTAGCAGAGTATAAATTCATACATAAATAAATAAATACCAATTTGGTTTATAACCTTGTAATATTATTTGTATTCCCTTCCTAATAAGTAAACCTATCTTATTTGAGAAATAATGATTAAAATTTGCTATGCATCGAAATTGCGTGCAACGTAAATATTGCAAGACTTAACCTTCAATTTGTATTTAACGTTTTACGAATCTAAATAATTTCTTATTATAAAAAAGTTAATGCATATTGAAAAGTAATAATTTAATTGTTTTTTTTTTTTCTATTTTTTTCGTCGTATAAAAATGTAAGAAGAATAAGAAAGAAAGGGTAATATCGATTAAATGTGTCAATAGGGAAGCCATTTTGTTACTACACACACAAGTTTTGAATAAGTCGCACGAACTTTCAGAGTATAAAAGTACCTGCTAATTTTCTACAAAACACTGTGCTTTGTTAATATATTTAACGATCTCATCGGTATTTCCGTGAAATAAAGTGATAAAGAGTGAACAAAAATTTGTATAAATCACCTTTCGTGGAGGAAAAATTAATGTTTTCCTCATGCGAATGATACGATGTTGTGTTTACTTTTTTGAATAGATCGGTCAAAAGATTAAAAAAAAAGATGTTTTGCTGTTTGAGAAATTGTTTTGATGGTATTGGATTCACAGCAAACCAAATTCCAAAAAAAGAACCAAATCCGATTACTTTGGATACTACTCATATGGGTAATCATCATTTTTTCGAAGAAAAATTTTTCAAGTAAATCTAATCATTTGCAGGAAATATATCTCTACGTATCTATTAATCTTTTCATTGACATCTGTCAAAATAGAATTTATTATATTTAAAATTTAATGTTACGTTTGAAGTTTGTCGTTTATAATATATTTTATCAATAATAAATATCAAAAGAATTAAGATTATAAAAAACAAATAACAATGAATATTGATTTAGTATTTGGTTGGTAATGACAATCTTTTTGTGTCGAGTCTAACCAAAGTAGGAAAATTATTACAAAGGAATATGTTTTTTCAATTTCATTACTATCCTGATGCAGTTACATGATTTGAATTCTCAGGACATGAAGTAGTTATAGTCAGAAAAGGTTTAAGAGTTTGCGGACGTGGTGGTGCCTTAACAAATGTACCTCTTGCCCAAAGCAAGAGTTATTTTGAAGTTAAAGTACAACAAAGTGGAATATGGGCTATTGGATTAGCTAACAAATCTACAAATCTTAATACTGCGATTGGAGGAAGTGACAATGAAAGTTGGGCTCTTAATTCCGATGGCATTTTAAGGCACAATCAACAAGAGTTGCACAAGATTCAAAATCCTGTTCAAGAAGGAGATATTGTTGTAAGAATTATAAGTTATATGATTTGCAAAAAAATGTAGTACAAAAATAACCTGTAATCTTCTAGGGAGTATCCTATGATCACATAGAATTAAATTTTTATGTTAACGGAAAATCTTTGGAAGCCCCAATCATTGGTATCAAAGGCACTATTTATCCTGTGCTTTATGGTCTGTTTCAATTTTATCTTCATATAATTTTACAATGATTAATATTATTATTTTATATTATAAAAATTATATTATGATAAAACTTTCAGTTGACGACGGAGCTATACTAGATTTAATTCTGGATAATTTTACTCATCCTCCACCAATGGGTTTTGAAAAAATAATGGTAGAACAATCGTTACTTTAACGATACACACAATGTGTATAATATTGAAATGGCTAATTATCAGACAGTTTTAAATTGTTCACTCAAAGTACATTTTGTCCATTCTAAACGCGAACAAATGTTGCGATAATTATATATAATTCTATCTGCAGTTAAAGATTATATACAATAACATGAATAAAAAATCTTTATTATAATGTAATATATATATATGTGTGTGTATATATATATATATATATATATATATATAATTTAATTAGCAACTGCAAAATAAACATTTTGTCTAATACTTACAGTTTCATTTTTTTATTTCGCGAGTATATTAATAGTTTAATAATCTTATTAGAAGTAAATCTGTGCAATTTGTTGAGACCTTCTTAGTTTTATTAAAATTAAAAAGTTTACAACATTCATTTTAGAGACAAAGTTAGCAGTATACTTAAACTTGGTATACATATATTCCATATTTATTACTGTTACTAAACTTCCAATTTGGTTGTTTAGCAACAGAGAGTTTAATAAATCATAATAACAATATAATATGTATGCCTCATGTATATATGTAATCGTACAATAGTAGATTGATCATTAATTATTATTAATGATGTTTTGTTTACTGCACACGCGAAATTATTTACATATGTATGTGTATCATGTTTACACGAATCTTTATGTATAATTATTGATTTGTAATGAAATAACGGTATGATACTATATACACTGATATTACTAATAAAATACCAACATCTTAGGCCTATTCTTATTTGCTTTAATGGGCTAGTGTCATGGCTTTTTTCATTGACAATAAATTTATAACATATTTAGATACCGAAAATTTAAAACATTAAAGCTAATTTTTGATCCAAACTAATATATTGAGTATATATGCGTATCTTTATATATAATTACATAAATATTAAAAATAATTAACAATCCCAAGTAATGCACAAAAAATTTTAACCTTAATTGGTTTTCTTTACATAATACACTAAATCTTGTTACAATTACAAAGAAATTGTAAGACATTAGTCGAAAGGCAATTAATAAAATATGAGATTTTCCAAAATTAAGGAAACTGATAAAATTTGTTATTAATTTTGTTATTAATATTGTGTGACACAGTTATTAAATGTTATAATTATCCCAAATGTCGGTAAGAAATAACTTTGTTTATACAGAGTAATATAGAATTAATGATTTGTATTATAATGAGATAAATTCTTCGATGCATTTAGAAATGCAACCTTGCATTAAATTTGCTTTCTGCTTACTGTACATATAATGAGCATTTTTTGTGTCACATATAAAAGGTTGTTTTTATGATTGTACTGCAAGCATTTTAAATACTTGCAAAACATAGTAAATCTTTGGTCCTTAATATTATTTTTATGAAAATTATATGTTTATGTATTTCTATAAATTATTATGTATTTTTATAAGTAGGTCATTCGATTGAAAACAATGTGCTTTTGTAATAACTTAAGTTAGAGCTATATACAGAGTTATATCTAGCTAAATTAATATTGAGATTAATGAAATCTAAATTTAAAAAAAAGAAACCAAGAAATCGTTGTATGTTACTTAACCCTTTCTTACTCGTGACTCTGTATATGACTCTTAATATGAGAGATATATAAATTATATTGTAAAATACACATCACACAAATTTACAATTTATTATTGTTGATGGCAACTATCATCTCTACCTATACTTGATTTAATCCCATTAAACATTAATTTATGTATTTTTTATAGACATATTTATAATGTGTAAAATAGCAATTTCATGGCACTGGTTTACTAGTATTTTTTTTTTTTATTTCATTTTATTATTATTATTATTTTTTTTTTTTTTATTATAGGAATATTGTGTTCATTCGAGAGACCAACATTAATATATCCAAGAGAGCCCTTGCAACCTATGCCTTAATGATATATAAAATATTTGCTAAAAAGGTATAAGATATATTACATTTAGTTTATGACTGGATGATATGAAATATTTATAATGGTAACCCAGCGAATTGTATTGCACATAATTCTCATTAGGCAGTAATTATTAATAATTAATTAAATTTAACACGCTTTCCATTTTATTTTGAGAGATATAATTAGTGACCAATATATCTATAACTTCATTTCATTAAATTATTTAAAAGTTACGCATATTATATATTAAGTAATTCTACCAGACTGCACTCATTGTTTTGGACGCCATTTGATCGTTTTATCAGAAATACTACATACTAAACCAAGTTGCTGTTTTATCATAATTATATAATTAAATATTTATTATTCAATATCATGATAATTATCAGATGTATTGCCTCTGTCACTAATTTCTTTCATAAAAATCTTATCACTTAAACTATGTAAATTGTTTTTAATAAACCTAATACCATTTCCTTGACAATGCAAATAATCCAATTACAAAATATATATCTTTTGATGTATTTACAAAAGTAATTTATAATCTATATATGATTTATTAAAAAGCTCTACTACCAATTAAAATTATCATTATGTCTAAAATTGATAAAATGTTAGATAATTTTTAATATAATTCATCACACTATTCATGAATCTAAAGAGAGATAAAACAATGATTTGAGATCTTTCTTTTGTTCTCAGGACCAAGGGTTATATGTTTATATGATATAATATCAAATGTTTTTGTTTCCACACAGGTTGTGTGTATTATATTGTAATGATTAAAAGTAATCGATAAATAATTATTTTGAAATAATAATAATAGTTCGAAACATATACTTAATAACTAGATGTCACAACCCTAAGCCAAAAGCTAAATTGTTTGAGATATAAAACTGTACTTGCATTAATCCTGTATTAATTAAAAGTGCTGTCATCATAAGTATTATTCATTTGTATGTAACTCTTCCTTATAAATGCATTCAAACTGAGAGATAATTTATTTAAAACTTCTATATCTAATCAAATCTGTAATTATTTGCGGTCATATCCTAGAAAAGCTAATACCATATTTAAAAAGATGTAATATCTATATATTTTTACTTACAAAAAGATATATACTTGTAAAATGTATTTTTGTAATATGTGATATAATAAATCTTGTAATTCACATATTAGATATATTAATGTTTTTGAAATGTCAAATAACTCTATATTTATATAAGAATGATATTTTTAGATAAATATATTAGACAAGAGTGAGATTGGTAAAAATAAAATAGAACCTTATCTTTTTATGATTGAAGAAATTATGATTTTTCTCAGTATTGAAACTACATTTTAAAGTGCACATATATAAAGATATGAAGATTTTATCACAATAAAATAGAAGTTCTATTCCTAATTCTTTGTACAAATCCCTTGAATCCTGTTGAACGCATAAAATGTTATAATTCTACATGTGTATCTATTATAAAAGTTTGTTTTAACAAATATAGATGCAATCCCATTCATGAACTAATATTCACATATAGAAGAAAAATCAGTACTTTTATAGCTGGTTCTCAGCATTATAAGCAAAGTTATATTAGCCATGTACATATATGGAAGAGCTTTCACAGAGTGTTTGCAAATGTTTTAAGAATATATAAAGTTTGTTTGTTTGTTTTTATAATTATCTGACTTCTATTCTTACATGAAACCACTGAAAAAGTACCAAGGATAATACCAAGGTTCTTGGAGCTCTCTTTGGTCTTGTCCATGTAAAATTCTACAACACTTTTGGTAAAATTCACGCAACAAATGCGTCTGATAACTATATGTATATAAAGCATTCTGTTCCAAGGGCATTTTCCCTGAGATACTCAGATCCAGTGCAACCGCTGTATTTATTCGCGAATGCGAAGCATCGATAATGTCTGTCAATATACTCACATATTATTCGTTATCTGTTGTATCTTCAATAACAGAGTCCCAATTAAATTCTGTGGCACTTTGTCTGGAGGGTAATTCTCCAAGGTGCTGAAATCGTTGCACGAAGTAAGGATCGCGATCTTTGAGTCTTCTAAATCTTTGAAATGCAAGTTTCTTTGCAAAATCATACAGTTCCAGATCCAATTTGTTAAGTCTACGCACTGCATCTAATTGTTCTGGGTTAAGAGTGGCCATAGTAGCTGCACTAAGGGTGGCATTATGCTGTTCGAATGCAACAGCAAATCTCATTCCAAACGTTTCTTCAAATGAATACTGGCCCACCTAATATTTTTAATAATTGTTTATAAATCTTAACTTTAACATAAGACATTATTTCATATAATATTAACACATTTATAATTGAAATATTTTCTTTTATATTATATTAAAAATTATAGCATATAAGCATGAAAAATTATTACTTGGTAATAAAAATAAACCTGCAAGCAAAAAAAAATTTTAAAGGCAACAAGCTCACAGAATACACTTATGGTTCACATATGTTAAAGGTAAACAGAGAAACATAAATATTTACTTTAAGCCTAGCTAAACTTTAAGCCCATGAATTCAACTATATAATGATAAGAGAAATATATATAGAATTCTTTGACATTAAGAAATGTTACATGTATAAATTTAAACATTCAGATGAACAATGAAACAATAAAACAAGTTACATTTTATACTATTAGTACAGTTACCAAATGAAAAATTAATAGAAGATTCGAAAAATTCAAATGAAATATAAAACTTGTAAATTATTGTTATTTGAACTGTTCCACTATTACAGTATCATTATAAATATATCAAAAGAATAATTTAGATAAATTACTAATAATATTAATAACATGCTTTCATGCAAATTTTATATTGTAACTTTCTAATTCTTACTTTCTGGTACTCAGTCAACATGAAGAAAGGCATAAATTGTAAATTATGTTTGGCACTAGCCAACATAAGACGATCCCTGTCCAAGCTGCTAAGCGTAGAGTTGTAACAACCAACTATTGACAAATCAGCCAGCATTCTTGTTTGACGATTGCTTGCCAAATTGTATGGGCACTCCATAAACTGTACAAACAATAATTTTAATCAATCAAAGAGCTACAACCTTACTTTTTATCATATATCATTGCATAGAGAGTTAAGCAATATATCAGCTTTATTTAAATTTTTTATTTGTTTTATCTTAAAGCATGAATTATCCATATATAATGACTCTTTGCAGTATTTAATTATTTAGAAGACCTTGAATTCATGAGCATAATAACAAGTCATTTAACAAGGATTTTATTTATGCAAAACAATAAGATGGAAAAACTACAGATAAAAAATAAAACTGTGTTGTAATAGTATACTTGTAAAATATAGTTTTTCTCATATTTGGAATATTTGCAATTGGTTCTTTTTTTTAACAAATAATTTATGAGCAGAATGTATACTTTTAGTTTTTTTATATTACTATTTAATATATTAATATCACCTGTTCTAAACTAACTCCTTGCCAACTAGGTCCATTATAACACTGTGGTATATTAGCTTGAGTTCCTCCACACCAATGACGTGCACCTCTCCATGTTGCACCTCTTTGCACATGTCGAAATTCAGACAAATAACGTGCAACAGGATCTCTTATGATAGTTATGTAAAAATATCTACGCTTAATTCCTTCCCCTTCAATTTTATTCAACTCAGAATCAACGCAACTAGTTAATTCAGTCCAGTCAGCATGTAACCCACACTTCCAACCAGTAGAGTACCGAGAAAAAAGCCAATTTTCATTGCGATTTGGACGGAAACAAAGGCAGCGCTTACGTCTTCTCTGGCAAGAACATGGTCTCTGCAGATCCAGATCTCTTACTAGATGTTTACCAAACAATGTTCCCCCTTTAACAGAAAGCCATTAGCAATACAAATTAGCTATAAAATATATAAATGTTTTTTTCAGCAACATAAATACTACATTATTACAGATAATACATATACTTAATTCTTATTCTTTAATAGAAAAAAAATAAGGGAAGGAAAACTGTAGATAATCAAGGGAAGACATAAGCCTACAGCATACTAAACAACTAAACATCTTTGAATTATTCTCTTTCTTTCTAAGATAGAACCTACAGGTTTGAGGATGCCTAATGAATAATGCATAGGTTTGACTACACAATGGTCAGAAGGGAAGTTTCCATGCTTTTATTATGCTATTGCATTGCTTTGGCCTTTAGCCAAAGAAATCTATGGTTAAGCTCTAAAATATAACTTAACACAGAATCTTAACATAGAACCTATAATCGATGCAATACTGAGAGGATCCATCTCAAAGAAATATTGGTTACGAATAAGACAGATAAAACAAATGAGCACATTTGCGAGTTTACATAAGATAAGTGTACACAGCTTTATCTATTCTGACAGAAGGTTTACCTGTCTTTTGAATATGCAGGAAAACCATGACGTCATGAGCATTGATGTCAAATTGAAAAGTATCATTGGCAAAGACATCATCGTATCCAAGGCTTCCCTGTATACTTTGAAGCTTAAACGCAGGATGTACAGAAAAGAGACCGTTCTTGTCAAGCTCGATGGAAACAGAAGACAAGGCAGCTGCGGGTGCTCCAAGAGAGAGACCCTCTGGAATTCTCGCGGAATCCTTGACGTCCTGTCGATTGGTCAGGGCACACACGTGATCCGGACAAAAGTAACCAAGATATACGATCCCGGTTAAAGCGAGAAAGAAACATATCCCGACGACGCTCCGTAATCGACTTCGTCGTGGCCGTGACTCCATCGTCCCGGACTTATCGAAAAAATCGTCCGGTACGAGGATCGTCAGATCGCTAACGCCTTCTTCGCTTAACCGTCTGCCCATTATTTCGGCCCATCTTTTTTCACTGCAACACCAGCAGTAGGACGCTCCGCGCGCCGACACGGACCGACCAAAACTACATCCACGCACCGAGTATCGGCCATGACAGATGGCTCCGATCTTATACCCCCACTACGTACTATCCGCGCGCTTTTCTTTTCCTTTTTTCTTTCTTTTATTTACTTCGCTTCCTTGACCATTCGCCTATGCTCCCTTCTATACGTTCGAGGAGTGTATATTTATACGTGAAATCTCCTTGCTTTTTTCATCTTTTTTTCTTTCTCTTTCCACTTCTCCTTCTCCTTCTCCCTCTTCGTTACTTATCTCGATACACGATCTGCTGCCTCTGCTCCTTCATCCAGCAACGTAACTCATAACGGAACCTTTATGAACGTTTCTTATCCCTTTTTCAAAATCTTCTTTTTCTCCATTCCTTATTTGTTCCTATTTAAAATTCTGAAGAGTGTGATCAACTTCCGATGGGTAAGGAAACCATTATTTACATATCTTCAAATTTAGCGATCGTATATACCATTCCATTCCTTTTGTTATATGTTGTATGTATGTATGTATGTATGTATGTATGTCGCGTTTGGTCGTTCCTCTGTTGTCTCTCGTAATGCGTTTTAAACAGAACACTTCGTGAACTCCAACAGTATCGGATTGATACGATACAACGTCATGAATTAAACGAAAACATTGTTCTCATGAGACGACGTTAATAACAACACCGTAGACTAATTCAATCAACGATTATAATCGAAATCAATTATAATCATTATCAATTGCAATTAACGATTAAACTAATTATTTGATTATTATTTGGAGTAATGATCACTCGACATTTTACAGTGTGCATTTACCAAATAAGTTATTGATGATTCGTGACATATCTACGAAGAGGTTAGTCAATGATACGCGTGTCTACGGAGTAATTCGTCAATGTCGACGAAACTTTTCATTATGTAATTAAATGTATGACTAAGTAACTAATTTTATTTGTTAATCGAATGAAATATTGTCGAATGTTAACATCAACCACATACATTATGTTATTTCTTTTTTTATTACATAGCCGACGGATTCGAGATCGAATTACGAAGGAACGTCCTTGTTAGTTTATTTACATAAACTATTCGTTCTTCCTTATTTTTCTTCTTTCTGTCTTTATCAGCCCTTCTTTTACTTTACGCTTCTAGTACGTAGACGAGGTTTTTAGGTCGATAATTAATTAATCGTAAAAAAACCTACTGCGAAGGATCGTAGCTAACGTCGTAGTTCTATAATTACGTAAGTCCTTTGAAAATGATGCTCTTATAGTCTTATCTTGAAATAGCATATGCACATCTACGCTGACATATACATAGATAAACTAATGTATAATATGTGTGTGTGTGTGTGTGATACATTGTACACACGTCTTTCCATTATCTGATCTCTCTTAGGATCTAGCCTCATTATCTATTAATTATCTATCAGAATCTGATTCGGAATACAGATATGTATTAACCTTATTCGTGATTAAAATTAGTCTACGGTGTTGTTATTAATATCGTCTTATCTCGAAAAACAAAAATGTTTCATGGATAACAAAGATGACGAACAATTTTTATAAATAACTTTTAAGATAGAAACATGATATTGATAGAACGTAAAGATATTTTGAATTTATAATAATAAGTAAATTATTTAAACGATTAAGTAAGATGAGAGAGTGAATCCTTCGTAGGTTATTATTATTATTGAATGCAGGTTATCTTTGTTAATTACGATCTAATTTCGTATGCTGTGAACGCGCAGACTGATGTTACGAGCTTGCTACGTAAGCGATATTCCCTCTGAACTATGCGCATGCGCACAACGTTGATGTTTCCACAAATACAAAATATTTTTCGCGCAAAAACGATTCATTTGTTTTTTTTTTTTTTAAATCGTCTAACCTTATAATTATAATGAGATATAGATAATAAATACTTGGTCATTTGAAGAAATAATGGTATTTAGTATTATCATACCATGCAGTCATTAAAATTCTTTACTTTACCTGAAGAACATCAAGGCCGTGCAGGTGAAAAAAAATTAGAGAAAAAATTGCTTTCAAGTAATATTGATATCCAATTGTTATGATAAACTAAACGGAGAAAAGATATGCACACACACACACACACGGGGTTTATCTCTGATAAGCACTTATATTCGTGTACATATTCGAAATTTCGTGAAATATATTAATATTTCTTTTTTTGTATTTAAATAAAAGAAATCGTCTCAATTAATAATATGAATGTAACATATTGTTAATATTATCATATATTATTATGTATATTCACTTGCACGAAAGACTAGTTTTACGAAATGTTCTGACAACATTATTATTTGACTAATAAAATTACAACTGCAATAATTTGATAATTAATACAATTATGTTCCAATTTAGTAATTAGTGCTTTTTTTCAACACTAGATGGCGAGTCGATAGGGCTTCACAGGCTCGTAATTATAGAATATTTATAAAAAGTGCACTGAATTTTTAATTTTTATAAATAGTTAATTCAAAATAATAAGTGTTAATAATTTAAGGATTATATCATACGAGAATTATTAATTAATATGTAACAGTTTATTGAAGAGATTTTGTAAAGATTTATTACGTAATTTTTTGTTATCGTAATATTTCTCACGTACAATTCAAATCTGCCACTCTTTACGAATATCGCCATTATTATTATAGACGTGGTTTATTAAGAGTTCCTATGTAAAAAAATAAATGATTCTTAAGAGTAATTTTCATAGAAAATAAAGCCTGTATCGAAAATCTGAAAAAGTAATTCGTGTGTACTGCAAAAGATCGTAATATAGCTTCGTCGTCACGTTAATCACAGTTTATTAATATATATTTTCTAATATAAAGCATCTTTCAATATATCAATTGATTCTCATTGATTCTCATTGATTGTTGACGAGTTGTGACAACATGCAAAATAAAAGATATTCGTGTGGAAAATAATTGTACGCACGAGTATGAACACTCCTTACAATTTTTTTTTGATCAGTTTTGAGCTTCATTTCTATAGATATCGAGTTGTAATAATTAATTCTCATGGTTTGAATTAATAAAGTATTCATTTAGACAGTTTATAAGTGTATATTATATTTTTAATATTTCGATATTTTTTTATAATAGATCGAAAAATTGCAAGTTTCGTGGGAAGGGGGAGCCATTGTATAGCATATACGAGAGTTTACTTAATTTTTTTGCTGTTGGTAGTACTGCCATTTTGAACTATTTTGTGATTTGTTTGCAGAGGAGTTTTGTCGTTTCGTTAATTAATACAGGTAATATAACAATTTTGTCTAACGTATACTCTTATTTTATATATCAATCGATAGCCAAGAACACGATTTCCACGCGCGAATGTCGCGTGTTGTGGCATTGTCTCGTTTAAAAAATATTCACGAAAATAAAATCAGCTTCTCTGCTTCCCCTTCGAAACGTTTTCTATTTCGAATTTTCTGCTTATATTTTTGCACCATCGATAATTTTATTGTCTATTAACGATGCTCTAATTAATAATCTTTCATTAATTAATCGCGATCGATTGGATTTCGTCTTATATACGATTTCATATAGCTACATATATACGTAAATACATGTCTATGCATATAGCTACATATACACGTAAATACACGTATATACATATAAATATCTTTCCTACACGTATATACATATCGATTCATCTTGCACTCATATTTACATTTCTACGGAATTAATTTTCTACTTTACTAATATCAATCTAATAATTTTCAGCCTTCCAAGAAGCTTATAAATTAGAAAACCTACGCAGTATGATAGAAATAATGTTATCGTATTTACACGCACGAGTAAGTCTATTTCTTTTTAAGTACATACATCTTAATAGAGAGAGAGAAAAATGGTAATAAGATCTAGATAACAGTTTAAAAATATGCTCACCAGTTCTCGTCGATGGATTTCCAGCTTCTGGCAAAGAGCGAAACAGAAAGCAAGCGAGTGTTATAAAATTTCATTGTAGGTTATGTGTACTATGTATATATATAATATGTGTGTCATGTTATGTAACATTATACTATTCGTAGAATTTCAAGAGAGACAGGCAAAAGACATGTAAACAATCAAAAGAGACAATTGAGAACTTGGCCTTGAGATAATTTTCTTTGTTTATCCCTACGAACGTAGTCTCGTTCGTATAACCTATTGTCTAAATATTCTAACCTCTTTTTATTTCGTTAATATTGGTTCGTTTAATTTCTCATTTATATTATATATATATATATAAATTTATAAATTTGATTTAATCATTCATGGTTTATTAATTTTATTTTATATAATATTACACTTCATACTGTATAGCATTTATGTTAAATATGCAAATCGCATTTGCGCATTATATCTATACATACACATATTTATATATATGAATATAGTTAATCTTATTCTATACTCGCGTTCGCTGCGTTATTAGAATCATTAACACACTTTCGGAATATTCGGTGGAAGAGGATTACGTCGAGAAAAATATTGTTATGATCGAAAGTGTGAATTTAAAAATTCATCTTCATCTTTGCCGACGAATGTAAACTTCGTCTGGATACAAATTACATTTATTTCTTTCTTCCAATCATAATTTTTCTCGTTCGTCATTCAAATCATATATTTCTTTTTACTCATTTTCATTCATTCACAAACATATTGGTTCCATATGGAACATATAATTAATTGTTTTTGTACCTTTTTGTATTATAGATTCAACGATTCAACGATTCAACGATTCAATGTTTCATCGATTCAACAATAATTTTAATCAATTTCACGGCATCATTCGACCTACGTTGAGAAAGAAAAAAGAAAAAGAGTGAATGAAGAAGAGAAGAAAAAAAAAAGAGAAAAGAGAAAAGGAGAAGAAAAGAAAAAGAGAAAGAGTGCTTTGCTGAGAGAAAGTAAAGTAATTAATTTAGAATAATTAATTTAGAATAATTGTTTAAATTATTATATGACAATTCGAAACATTTGTAACTAGTAATAGATTTTTTTTTAGTAATAAATTTACATTGAATTAATTATATCGTGTGTATCTTTGCGTGCACCTTACTTCAATAAACTTTCACTATCATATATATCCCCGCCAATATCATATTTTACACGTTTCGTAACAATGACTTTAATATAGAATTTGATATTATAAAAATAAAAATTTCTAAATTTAATTGAACTTTAGAAAAGAACTTTAGAAATTTACTATTCGACTTTAATAATAAAAATGCATACAATTTTTAAGCTTTTTAATTTATCAGCATTAATAAATATCAATACTATACTATTTTCACTCTGTGCAACTTAAAAAGGTAAAAAAGGATGTGAACAAACACTGACTCTAACGACTTCATTGTATATAATTCATGCAACGACTGATTTCCAATGTAAAATGGAATTAATTTGATATCTAGTTGGAATTAAATGGAAAAGAGATTTTGTAAAGGTATTAAAAGATGCAGCCATTCGCCCGGTAAAACTTGCGTTATATAATTTAGATTTAAATTTAGATATATCGCAAGTACTACCGACCCAGGTCCCACCGCTTGGAGGTTGCTGCATTTGGGGACCCACGGATTAACGGGGACTCTACTCTAAAATTCGCGTAACCGGCGTGATCAAATAATCGGCGTTCTATAAAACGAAGTCCCCGGTAGGACTTTTAATCGCGCCCGACACTCCCGGGAGTGTTATAATAACGGTGACTCTACTCTAAATTCGCGTTCGCGGCGTCCACGTACCAACCGAGAATCAAGGCGGCTAACTGGAGGAGGGTTAGTCCACGCTTACGGATAGCAACACCATAGTACTCGGCAGCACACGAACCGACACACGACCGGTCATTATTCGGTTTAGCAATCAAACGTAGTCCATTACCGTAGGACTTTTAATCGCGCCCGAGAACATCACGCTTGTGCCCACCGACACACGCGCGAGTGTTCTTACTATCCTACCCGTATTCGCGTCTAGCAATCGATTATGAATCGAACCTTTCGCTGATATGTCGAAATCCATGAAGAGGAAGAGAAGCAGAAGACTAAGAAAGCCGAAACATGCGCGCACGTGAAATATAGAAGACAGAATTCAGAAGAAAAGAGAGAAAGGATATACGGAAAGTATAATGAAACACATGCACGTGTGAAAACGATGAAATAGAAAAGATAAGATAGATGTACAATATTGATACACCCCGATCAAAACCAGTATACGAAAATAGAGCTCTATTTGCGATACTAAAAGAAGAGACCCGCACAGAAGCCCACGCCCATGAGCCCCACTCATGGGACCCACCTGAGAGAAATTATAATAATTAATCTCGAATAATTATTTCAATAACTATAGAGTTTTGCGTTTCAACGAATAGAAATGACTGTGTATTTATTACCGAATATACGGAAGATGTAAGAGAGAATGTAAAATGTATGAACTTCCACGTTTAATTTGGAATTATGTGGAAAAGATTTTGGAAAAGGTTTTAAAATATGCAGCCATTCGCCCGGTAATACTTGGGTACCATGAGACTTGGATATAGCACAAGTACTTCCGACCCAGGTCCCACCTCGAGGAGGTTGCTGCATCTGAGGACCCACGGACTAACGAGGATTCTACTCTAAAATCCACGATCCGAGATGCCTTTCCGCTTCGGGAGCTTCAGATTTCTCAGCAAACTGGAGATGTATAAAACCCCGCTTACAGATTGCTCCACCGTCCACACCGTCGGCTTCAGACATCTCGAGACACGACCGGTCGTGTCTATATTTCGATTTCAAAATCAAAACGTAGTCCTCGGTAGGACTTTATCTCGCGTCCGCGAACACCCACGCGCGTGCCGGCCGTCACGCGCGTGAGTGTTTTCCCTATCATTCGCGTACGGAAGCAAGGAGACATACCCTCCCTGCATATAATAGAGATTATATGCAAAGAGGTTCCTTAAACTTCCGTGTAGCGACGATCGGTCCCTCGATCACCTAATCTGAAACAGAAAAGGAGTAAAACAGAAGGGATGATTATATGCAAAAATTACATGCAAAATAATATGCTAAAACATATTTATACTTAAAAATTTCTCTGTAAAACCTATTTTCACGATGATCGATCCCTTCATCACCTAATCTGAAACAGAAAAGGAGTAAAACAGAAGGGATGATTATATGCAAAAATTACATGCAAAATAATATGCTAAAACATATTTATACTTAAAAATTTCTCTGTAAAATCTATTATCACGATGATCGGTCCCTCGATGACAGGTCCCTCGATGACAGGTCCCTCGATGACCTAATCTGAAAGAGAAAAAAAAAGTAAAAGAGGCTGAGAAGAAGAAGTAAAAGAACAAAGAGAAGAGTAGAAAATAAGAAGAGAAAATGGAAAAAAGAAACCGAGAGTATTTGCGTAAATGTGCATTAGCAAAATAGAATTCTGAACGATGCATGAGCATTTAGAAGATCATTTCACTTGACGAAAATCAGAGTAGCAAAAATGAGTTTTTGAAAATCAAAAATGAACTTTTCTCTAGTGAAAGAACGAAACCCGCCTAAGGCCCACACCCGAGGGCCCCTCCCAAGGGTCCCACCCGAGACCAATAATTGATAAAAGTTAATAAAAGTAATTAATATAAGTATATATATATATATTAAAATATATATAATATAATAAATAAAAGTATATAGTTAATAAAAGTAAATGAGAATAAATAAAAATGGCAGTAAACGCAAATGTGAAAGAAAAGTTTTCTTTGCGTTTTCTTAAATTATTAATTTATAATTTCGATATATTCAATTTATTTATCAGTCAAAATATAACTAACAAATTAAAATGTAATTAATTTAACGTCTAATTCATATCAGACAGAAAAGAGATTTTAGAAAAACTTTGAAATATGCAGCCTTTCGCCCGGTAGTACTTGTGTTCTAACTAAATTATATATATAATTTAGTTATAGATTTTACAAAATATGTATAATATGGTTATAGATTCTAGATATAATTTAGACATAGATTTGAATATATCGCAAGTACTACCGACCCAGGTCCCACCGCTTGGAGGTAGCTGCATCTGGGGACCCGCGAGCTAACGAAGATTCTACTCTAAAATCCACGATCCGAGATGCCTTTCCGCTTCGGGAGCTTCAGATTTCTCAGCAAACTGGAGATGTATAAAACCCCGCTTACAGATTGCTCCACCGTCCACACCGTCGGCTTCAGACATCTCGAGACACGACCGGTCGTGTCTATATTTCGATTTCAAAATCAAAACGTAGTCCTCGGTAGGACTTTATCTCGCGTCCGCGAACACCCACGCGCGTGCCGGCCGTCACGCGCGTGAGTGTTTTCCCTATCATTCGCGTACGGAAGCAAGGAGACATACCCTCCCTGCGTATAACAAACGTTATATGCAGAGAGGTTCCTTTAACTTCCGTGTAGAAATCCCAGGATGATCCGTCCCTCGATCACCTAACCTGAAACAGAAAAAGAATGGAAGAAGAAAAGATAAACATGTAAAAATTATATGCAAAATTATATGCAAAATTATATGCAAATATAGATAATAAAAGTCAAATAATAATTTAAAAAAATATAATAATTAAAATCAAATATATCATTAAACAATAATATAAATTAAAAAATAAATTAATAATTAAATAAACTGAAAAAAACAAATTTACAATTAGTACTTCCCTGTAAAAATTTAATTTCACGATGATCGATCCCTCTATGATCGGTCCCTCGATGATCTAACCTGAAACAGATAAAAAGTAATAGACTAAGAGAAAAAGAAAAAGAAAAAGAAAAAAGAGAAGAAGACAGAAACGTGCCCATGAGAAATATAGAACTCAGAATAATGGATAAACATTTGAAAGATCATTTGACCAGATGATAATCAGTGTGCCACAAATCTGTTTAATTTTTCCCTAGAGAAAGAACGAAACCCGCCTAAGGCCCACACCCGAGGGCCCCTCCCAAGGGTCCCACCCGATAGAAACTAAAGTAATTAAAATGGAATAATTCTGAATTTATTTAAATTTAAATTTATAAGAAAAAATCAAATTGAAAAATTCTCGACCGTAATCTAAACGAATATTCTCTTCCCGTAACGTGATAAAAGATAGAACTTTCCTCAAATCTGGGAGCGTGTGTTTTAATTTCATACGTACTTTTATTCAGTGTATTTTTATTTTTTCCAGCTTGTAATCTCTTATAAGTGTAACATATTATACGTTTCGTAGTAATGCTTTTAATATAGAATTTGATTTTATCAAAATAATAAATTATAAATTTAATTGCACTTTAGAAAATAAAATGTAAAGAAAAGAAAAATTTACTACTCGACTTTAATAAGAAAAATGAATAAAATATGTAATAATTTTATTACACGTTCTATTACGCATACACGTAACAATGCGGGAAGAGAGATGGAATGTAACGTTGTCCGTGTTTCTGAAGTCATTATTATTATTACATAAGAACATTTTGAGTGACCACATGGTAAAATTAAAATGTGACTGAGAGCCATTTTCGAAGGGTTTTGTCAAACCTTCGAAAATAACTCAATAGTCTAATAGTTGCCCTCTTGAGCCACAATTTGTGGATGCGTCTACGGCATATAGCCTCTTCTTTGCTTCGTGTCTTAACAACTACAACAGTATTCGATAACTACAGTTAATGACAAAGAACTAAAACCATCGTTTACTTTAAAACATGAAAGAAAACTAATAAATATAACGCAACTCTAAACAAATTCTGAAACGAAAAATAGACAAAGCGTTTACTAATGGTCACTCAATGCTCTTTTACTTATTAATTACAACCAATCACTCGTGCCGATTCGGACCTTTCGTCCTCGACATGATTGAGTGATCGGAGGGACTTAAAAATTAACTCACTACTTAAGAAGTTCTGCGATGGCTCCAAAACACTCGACCGCGATTTAGGTCGAAATTGAGGGTGGATGATTCGTAGTTGGTTGAAAATGAGGTAGGTCGACATCGACGTTGGTCGAGATCCTCTTCAGTGATGCACTGACTCTAATTCGCGGTAGTTATTTATTAACGAACGGACACTGAATTTATTTCGCGAAACTCTACTATATATTATAAATACAGTCAGTGCGACTGTTAAAAAATTGAAAAAACTACGCGAACAAACACTGACTCTAAGGACTGCATTGCACGCAGTCTATGCAAAAACACTTATGGTTTAAATCGCGACACGCGAACGAACAAACACTGCTTCTACTTCGCGATAAATTTATTTTAGCGCTACTAACCCTTGATTACATCATTGCAATGCGCGCGATTGCAACGAGGTTCTGAAACAAAAATACAAACGAAATAATTAGTATCATTGTTATAATGAAAACTGTATAAATTATTCAACAAATATACGATAGAAAAATATACTTACTTTAAGTCTTTGTTAATATTTGCTGGAATTTGGCATCGTGCGAAAATTTCTAAGTCTAGTCGTGGAGATAGATTTTCAAAGTCCCCCAAAGGTGCGAAAATTTCTAAGTCCACTCGTAGAGAAAGATTTTCAGTCCCCCAAAGGAGCAAAAATTTCTAAGTCCTCTCGTGGAGATAGATTTTCAAAGTCCTCCGACAGTGCACAGTGGAAGTCTAAAACAAAAGAAATAGTATAGAAATACGAAAATATGAGTAATACCACCTTGTACTTGCGTAAAATCTTCGTCAATTCTCGCTGTAGTGGCATCCTGTTGGAGTTTCTAAGTCCCTTAATATTTCAAGATTTATGTTAATTCTAAAACAAAACAAATCGTATATATTATTGAATGAATGCGTGATCGAATTCTGTACTGAGTTGTGGGGCATGCGTATCGCGAGTTTAGAGATGCGAACTCGTGGAAATTCGTGGCATGACTGGACCCACTGCCAAGGGCGGCCGCCTTATATTTCCCCCAAGTGGCACGGTATCCCCACCACTCCGTTTCATTCTACAAAGATAGAAATCGTATAGATTATTGAATGAACGAGTGATCGATTAATGTTTTTACATTAACTCTTCTCTCTTACTTACGGAGCATGCGTACCATGAGGATTGAGATTTGAATGGTGGAAATTCGTGGCATGACTGGACCCCCTGCCAAGGGCGGCCGCCTTATATTTCCCCCAAGTGGCACAGTATCCCCACCACTCCGTTTCATTCTACAAAGATAGAAATCGTATAGATTATTGAATGAACGAGTGATCGATTAATGTTTTTACATTAACTCTTCTCTCTTACTTGCGGAGCGTGCGTACCGCGAGGATTGAGATTTGAATGGTGGAAATTCGTGGCATGACTGGACCCACTGCCAAGGGCGGCCGCCTTATATTTCCCCCAAGTGGCACAGTATCCCCACCACTCCGTTTCATTCTATAAAGATAGAAATCGTATAGATTATTGAATGAACGAGTGATCGATTAATGTTTTTACATTAACTCTTCTCTCTTACTTGCGGAGCGTGCGTACCGCGAGGATTGAGATTTGAATGGTGGAAATTCGTGGCATGACTGGACCCACTGCCAAGGGCGGCCGCCTTATATTTCCCCCAAGTGGCACAGTATCCCCACCACTCCGTTTCATTCTATAAAGATAGAAATCGTATAGATTATTGAATGAACGAGTGATCGATTAATGTTTTTACATTAACTATTCTCTCTTACTTGCGGAGCGTGTGTCTGCGACTATTGAGATGTGCACTCGTTGGCGTACAAAAGGAAACTAACAAAATAATAATGAAAGTAAATAAAAGTCGTGTATGTTATGTTACACGAAATCAATGATGCTGTGATGAAAATTGGCAAATATTAAAATATTAAATTGAAATTATTTTGTTTCTCGGATGATACGGTCATTGTGTTGTTAAACGAATGTATTATTGTTTATATATTAGTTTTTTGTAATGAATGTACATGAAAACTGTTTAAACAATTGTAAAATTATAGAAAATATCAATTTCTGAGCTTTCGCCTTTAGAAAGATAGATTCTCATCGGATATTCACTCATCGGAATATAATAAAAACTAATTCGAAATTCTTAAGTAGCTACATAGGAAATGTGTACCAAGAAATGAAAAAGTATGTGTTTGTGCTTACCTTTGCATCAAAAGGACGAATTTTTTTAAGAAATAACGAATGAAGCGTAATAACTTACACAGGTCAGTATTTCTACAGATTGTAGCCAATGTTTTTACACTCGATTCCATGGATTTGTGTCAATGTGTGCAGCATCTGTGTGACAACACGAACGAGAGTATTTTTGTTCGCAAATTTTGCGATGAAAAAGAGATATTTTTGCAAAATATGATATTGGTCAATATCCTAATGCTTTTCAAAATTTATATATATCAATAATGTTCAGAAATCTATACTAAATCTCTGTTTTTTCTTACCTTATTCCGATCAATTTCTTCTTCCTTGCAGCTTCTTCTTCTTTCAAAGCCATTAGAACTTCTGCCTACCAACGAGTACATAATAAATACTTTCGAATAGAAATTATTTAATAATTTATATTTATAGGACAATCTATAGACAAATATAATTAAATATCTTTCCAAACATTTACAAGAGATATTAATCATAGAAAGTTAAATTCATTGATTATTCGATTTATTACCTAGTTATTTCTTGACTCCCGAAGTAGGAGAGAGAAGCATAGGTTGGTACATTACGCGGGAATCTACTCATTTGGCGGGAATTTTATGACTTATAGAAAACACTAAGATGTTTGATAACCATTCTCAATGATTTCTTTGCGATTGAATATTATATTCTGTGCTATTTTTTCAATAAAATATTAAAAAAAATTAATACATTTATTAGTGCGTTTTATTTCTAAAATGACGCAGATATACGTGTTGTTTCTAGCTTCACTAACTAATTTCACGGTGTAGACGACGCCATTGCTACTTCAGTTCGTATCAAGCAAACTCGTCGCCCCGTCCCTCTCGTTAATTATAGGTAATCAGCAGATTTTTTCTAACGTAAACCTGATTATTATACACCAATCGATAGTTAAACACGCGATTTTTAAGAGGCCGCGTTCGCAAGTCGAGATATTATGGCGTTCAAAAGACATTCACGAAAATAAAATCAGTCCTTCGTTGATCTCCCGGAGAGTTATTGCGTCGATTTTTGTTCACTTTTCCAATTGATTTTCACAATATCGATACTTCTCTCGCTTTTTAATGATGCTCTGATCAACAATTTTACGTTTATAATTATGATTAATCGATATTTCGTTTTATATTCAATTTTCATATATATTCGTACGCAAGCACACACACACGTATGGACTTTTTACACATTATACATACACATCACTCTTCTAATCTTCTCCTTTTTTCACATACACTTTTAATTGTATCCTATATTAATTGAGATTTCACATTTTTCAGATTTTCAAGAATTTCACGAGATAGAACAGTAGAGCGTCTAATTAGAATCACTGTTACTGCATCGTTTTTCGTGTTCGGAATCAAAAGGATGTTCGTTGTTTGAAGGATCAACATCTACTGTCGGTAAATCAACTTCTTTCTTTGTCATTTCCTGAGTATGTGTAGGATGAGAAACATAATCCGTGATTGTATATATGCGATCGAATTCTCGTACTTTTTGAAGAATGATGTGTATATAATATACGTATATATGTACATATGGAGATACGGTTTTTACGAATGTGTCAGTATTGTCGAGCTCGACGTTCGTTTGCATGTTACTGTCTGTGTGAAAAAATATCGGTATTGTTTCTTTCTTTTTTTTTTGTATCTGTTTTCGCTTCGAATTCAGATACTTTCTACTAAATAATATAAATCTGTAAGCCAGTCCAGTTCTTGGAATTTATATAGGTTAGTACTGTTTAAAAATAATACATATTTTCGTGGTTTAATTGCATTGCTTATATACATTTCAATTTATTAGTTCTCTGTGTACATATTACATATGTATCATTTCTTCCTTCCTTTCTTTTTCTTCCTTTCTTCTCGATAGTCGCGCTTTCTCAATTATATACAATTATTATCGACACATGATACATTACTGCGATCGTAATTATTCGATATGTGTAAATAAAAATCCTAAGAAGTATTATTTTTTACATATACTTAGAAGATACATTTGACTGATATATATTAGATATATATACGTGTAAATACATCAAATCATCGAATTACTTCGATTTAAAAATTGCTCATTATTTCGCGCGTAATATATAAAGCATAGAGATAATATAGGTACTTGTGATACAAGTGCGTATCTATTGAATATTTCTATATCGTTAGAAAATTTAATTATTTCATTAGAAAATTATTGTCTATGTTTAAAATTCGAATTAATTATATTTGTCATCCATATCGTATTATTTACGCACTTCTATTATATTTTTTATTATTTTTAATTGAGAAATATAATATTTGTTTTTACTCGCGTTGTACCTGTGATGACGTCACAGGATCTGCTTTCCTTCCTTGCCAGTGGTCTAGTCGCCATCTTAGACGCAGTGAGAAGTGTACACGGTGTTTCGTCGCTCCGCATAATTACAGGTAATTAATAAATTTTTTCTAACGTACACCGTCCTCCTATATATCAATCGATAGCTAAACGCACGATTTTTATAAGGCCGCGTCGGCAAATCTGGGCATCATCGCGTTTAAAAGATATTCACGAAAATAAAATCAGCCTCTCGGAGAGCTCTTGCGTCGCACTTTTTCTTCAATTTTCCTGTTTTATTTTCACATTATCGATACTTCTCTCGCTTTTTAATGATGCTCTGATCAATAATATTGCGTTAATAGTTGTGATCGATTGATATTTTGTATTAAATTCGATTTTCATATACGATCATACACATGCATACACGTATATAGACACACACATATATAGACACACACATACACAGGATTCGATTATACACACATACACACACCTCCTTATATTCCCTACACAGTACGTAACGCTTTTAATCTTTTTCTATAGTAATATGATCTTACTTCTTTCAGATTTCTAAGAATTTCTACAATACAGAGCGTCGAATATATCAGTCCATACATCTCTTCGATACGACATGTAAGTTTATCTTATTTCAATATATATAACGAGGCTTAATAGAGAGAGATAGGTAACATACGGCATAGAAAAAACATCAATTGTTTCTTTGTAAGAAATCTCTCGAACGAGATCAAAACAAAAACAGTCGTACGGCGACTCTCTCTCTCTCTCTCTCAAAGCCAAAAAGATCTTTATTCCTATATAACGAGTACGGACAAACGTACCGATTAATTTTGTTTTTATTACGCATGTTATTATAAAACTTTTTTATTTTAACTTTATCGCGATTACTTTAGTATTATAGAAATTATATTATTTCATAGGATAGTACAGGAATTCTTATACTTTTCAGGTTATCCGTCATCGAATTTACTTTTGCAACTATCATTTTATTTTAGAATTATTATATATTATAACAGAATTTATTACATTTTTATTAACAATTGGGTCTCCATATGTAGTTACCTGTTGGATACTTAGTATTAAGTACATTAACACTTCGCATTCTCTTTCGTGATTTGTTTTTTTATAAAGAATATATAATTTTTTATACATGTAGATATAGTAAAGTAAAAATAGTAATAATACAAAAATAGTAAAAATACAAAGTAAACATGAAAGGATAAGACCATGAAATGTATTATAGATTTTATAGTTTTCTTTTTCAATATTTTTAATGAACTCTTAAACAAAGAGCGAAAGATAGCATAGAAATAATAGCTTCAAAATACCCCCACCAATTATCAAATAATTCTTGGTAATGAGTCTCCGGCAAGCAACGAAAGAAAAACAATCGTACGTGATAATATACTACTATATGTATATTTATATACATGTTTTTGTATACGCTGCTCTGTACGTAGTATTTAGACAGTATCGGCAATAACACGTGTAAACAATCTAAGGACGATCAAGAGGACGATCTTCCTAGTTCATCTCTTCGCAGTTCTTGTTTGTATCAGCAGCCGTCCAGACGTGTTCAGACTTGTTCCTGCTTTGTTAATTTTGGTTCGTATAATTTCTCATTTATATTATATATAATATTTTATAAGCTCGATTTAATCATTTACGATTTATTAATCTTATTTTATATCATATTGGACTTTAATATACTTCATTATATGTGGAATACCCGACTTACATTTACACATGTGTGGACAGATTCATATATATAAATTTACTTAATCTTTTTCTCTATTAATAATCTTTTTCAATTTTGTCTAGTTCTTATTCGTCGTATTTAATTAATCTTGAAAATAATTAATAGCAATTATCCTGTAGTTTCTATTACTCTTCGTCCTATCGTACAATCGTACAATCTATAGACTTTAGGAAAATTTTTAATGCAAATCACATATATCCATATATAAATATAGATACATATAACATATTTATACATATAGATACGCAATCTTATTTTATATTAATTATAGTTTGAATATTTTCAGGTTATTATTCGTCATATTGGCCAATATAATATTCATCATTTCGTTTGGACGTCTACACATTTGATAGCAGTTATCATATACTTCCTCCTGCTCTTCATATGTAAGTGTACACAAATAAGTTTATCTTTAAGATATTTTTATTTCATTTCAATTAATATAACAAATTCGATATTAATTCTAACGAACTATCTATTGTGTTATGCGATTTCGTGTCTTCCATAGTAGTTTTATTATAAGTTTCTATGCTCTGTTATATCCAGAACTTTTATTATATAAGATTTTATATGTTTTTTAAACAATTTTTATATGGATCTCCATACGCAGCTACCTCCTTGTGGTGGGATCCGGAAATCGGTATTGCGAACGTTTGTATATTTTATATTATACAACGTACGCACTACCGGGCCAAAGGCTGACGTTCGGTGTATTAGGAAATAATTTTGATTAAATATTAATTTATTAAAAATTTGTTGAAACGATTAAATATTAATTTATTAAAAATTTGTAAAACGAAAAGTTTACATTGAATTTAAAGAATATTAACAAACACCGAGAATAATAAAAATTTAATTAAAGTATAATAAAAGTTAAATTAAAGTAGAATAAAATTTCAAGATACGTTTAATCGTTCAATTAATATTATAAATATTATAATTTCAATTTTACTGCTCCTTGTCTTGTTTTATTCTAATACTATATCTATTTTGATTTATAGGTATCCACGCAATTAGTATACTTCTGTGAACGTATCCCTATCGCGATTATATCTATTTTTAAACGATAGATACAACGCGATTTTGATCATTTGCTTTTACATATCCATTTATTTTGATATAGTTTACAAGTTTTGCAGTTACATCTTTTGAATAATATATATTTTTTTTAATTATTATAGCATACAAAAGATGTAATATAAGTTCATAATTTAAAATCATGTAATTTGGATAATATGATATATGATATTTAATATTTAATATATAATATATAATATATAATATATAATATTCATTACTATATAAATTGTAGAAGTAAACGCCACAGCTTGTTTTAACAATTTTTATTCAACAGGTCTTCAGTTGTAGATCGCGCGCAATGCGATCTTAGAGTCAGTGCTTGTGCGAAACAGTTTGTTTATTTTGCAACCGAATAGGTTGCTTTAAAAATAATATAAAATAAAATCGCGAATTAGAGTCAGTGTTGTTCGCCGTTTAGAATTTCTCGGTCGCGTTAGCAAAATCAAAAACAAGAATTTATGTTATATTCTTGTTAAAATCATATGTTCGCCGCGTTGTTAGAATAATTAACACACTTTCGGCCGATTCGGTGGAAGAGGATTGCGTTGCGATAAATATTGTAATGGTCGAAAGTGTGAATTTAAAAATTCATCCTCTTCATCTTTACCGACGAATGTAAAGCTTCGTCTGGATACAATTACATGTAAGTATATTTCTTTCTTGCAATCGTAACTTCTCTTGTTCGTCATTGAAATCATACATTTCTTTTTAATCATTTTCATTCATTCATAAATATATTAGTTCGATATGCAACATATAATTAATCTTTTGTTGTACTTTTTTGTATTACAGATTCATCGATTCAACGATTCAACGATTCATCGATTCAACAATAATTTCAACCAACTTCACGACATCATTCGACCTCCTACGAGGGGGACGAGTGTTTTGGAGCCATCGCAGAACTTCTTAAGTAGTAAGTGAAAAAACTTAAAGTTCCTCTGGTGCCCATCATGCCGAGGATGAAAGGTCCTTATCGGCACGGGTTACTGGTTGTATTCGCAGACGTCCCATGTCCGAAACGAGCAAAAGTGTCCGTGATTAAAATCTTTGATTTTATTCACGAGTGGTCCCTATGTTTAGTTAGATATTTTCTTGTGAATATTTTATTATTATTATTATTATTATGTGCATATATATAGCTCAGGCCAGGGTCTTCTTGTTTCAAAGTCGTTTAATTTACAGTGCTGTTTATTAGCACTTTTTTCTCTCTTCGTTTTTGCTCGCGATATTAGTAATGAAATCGGGCATTCATTTACCCGATTTCGTATAAAGCATATAACGTGGTTTACGTTACATGCATTGCTTCGCACATAGTCCATTTAATCGCGATTTACTTCGATATTTCAAAATATCGATTTACCCATAAATGAACAAGAAGACAAACCCCTTCCGCGACGGATAGATTCTGGCAGTTAAATGGTGGATTATAATCCCGTTCTTTCATTAGAACAGCCATTTGATGAAAGGAGTCGTCCGAGGTTTTTTTATTAAAATTATATATTTCTTAATAATGAAATTTCATAACTGCATAATGCGTATGCATATATATGAGCTATGTGCATACTTCATCCCTCCATGTCAACGACTGCCTACCGCGGGTCGCTCAAAGGCCCTTAAGCGGTGTATATAGGTGGGGTTGCAAAACTATTTTTGCCACTTATTATTTTTTTACCACTTTTAGTGGTAAAACCCATATGTTGTGGTCACACTCATATGTGGTGACCGCCTACCATCATCCATCCTTGCTTGAGCTCTTGCTAATAAGACGTGCAAAGAGACTCTAGAGTCACAGTCCGCTTAGATTTTATATATATATATTTTTCATATATTTTTTTATATATATTTTTATATATATATTATAAATTAATCATTTTTTAGCTCAGGATTTTCAGCACTAATATACTAATACCCCTTTTCCCCCCATGCTTTCTGCGTTCTCATCCATGCGTTTAACCCAGGTGTTACTCGTGTGGGTGAGAAACAGTCAGTGTGGATCTAGTTTTAAGTTTTCCTCTTTAGCGGCTGTCATTGTGCCGGTGATTGCACGGTGTACCTTGCACTTGTATGTGCGTTTTAGGAAGTGCATTGTACATCGTTTCGCGATAACTTTTAAATAAATATATTATATATCTAATATATAATTATATTAATATCGATTTGCGTAATAGTTACCACATTCTTGTGGAAAATTTTAAATACTCGTATATATTACTAGTATCTATATGTATACTAGTATGTACTAGTATTTTTGCTTTAGTCATATATGCAATAATCATTAGCCTTGGCAGTCGATTTCAGCAACTGGTACGTACTCCCAATATATTAGAAAAAATACGCGGTTGAACTAGGGTGTCGGAGGTGCCCCGGGGCATGCTCTCTAGTGTAGGCTTTTGCACCCTGGTGGAGTGTGAGAGAACCGTGGAGTGTATGTGTTGGTGTGAATGTTTGCACTTTTTAAATATAGGTCATAGGCAGGCAGGTAGCATACTTTTCTGAGTGAATGTTTCAATTAAGTTTAAGCAGGTAGGGACCGGGTAAGGATACGATTCCCACTCAGGAGTGGGAAGTCCTTACTCCGGGGATTTGTGAAGTTTCAGCAAATTTTACGATCCTTCAGCATGGCTGAACTTTATCTTTTTATATATTTTTTTTTTTTTTAATTTTTTTTTCTTACATTTTTTGCTGACACTTTGCATCAAGCGATATATCAGTATCAAACAGTTCGAAAAACTTTGCACTCAATGAGAACATCAGATACATCCCATATCTTTTGAACTTAGCAAAGGATTTTGAATTTGTTCGATACTTAGTTTTAAATTAACTCTTGCACTTCGCGATTCTTAAGATATTTACTATTTATATATTTCTTATTTAGAAATAGAATATACCTGCATAAGTAAAATGGAAATATTACAATTCTTGTGATTTTGACATTTTACCGAAATTATATTCATCTTTTAAGTGCAACGAGTTAATATTAGTTTGTAATAGGTTCATCGAATAGAACGAATATTATGTCTGCTGGAGCATTCGATTAAATGTGCCTGTGTTATTGTGTACGGTTGGTGGATTCTTTGAGTCCATTCATCGTCCGCAGGCTAGGATAGCTTTACGGTTTAGTTCGAATATTTATATACGAATATTTTACTTTTATTTTTTATTTTTATTTTTTTAATCGGATAAATAAATAAATAAATAAAAATCGTTAGAAAATCGAGACGCACCTAGGCAGAGTAGAAAACGCAGTTGAGAATACGTGTTGGGACTCGTCAGTGCCGTTTGGGGTGATTCATTCGCGAATTTTGCCATACTTCAGTGGTTATACTATTTAGAAGAAATCGATACTTTACGTCGCAAGCGCTTACCGCTCGTTAGGTTAAGAAAAAAAAAAGAAAAAAAAAAGAGAGAGAGAACAAAACAAACCTGCGTGCGAAAATGTGTTTTCACTTCCCAATCCCTTAGCTTGCGATCATTGCGTCTCGTTTGATGCGTGCGTTTACACGAGTGGTTTGAGTCTTGTGGCGTAAAGTGAGATCAGGTCGGGATTAGGTCGGTTTAGCTTAGGGACGATTTCGTTCTTGTAGTAGCAACCACTGCAGTATGTCAATCTTTGTGGGTGCGTTGCTTCGAACGGTAGGGCGTTTTTTGATGCGTAAACTTATCTTGCGTCGCACGTAAGGAATGCTCCAATGCAGTGGTTAGGGCACGAAGCAAGAAGTGGCTATGTGCTGAAGAGGCCCCCACATTTTGTGGCTCAAGAGGGCAACTATCGACTATAAGTCATTTTTCAAAGGTGGTCGGTATGTCGAACCCTTCGTTAATGGCTTGTGGTCTTATCAAAACCCCTTTTACCCTTTACCACGTTGACACTTATGCTCGTAGTAGTTTGTTCCTGGATGGAGATGATGGACCATTCCATCTCCTTGCTACGGTTCCGCACTCGCGTTCGTGAAAATGTTTTTTTTTTTTTTTATTTTTTTTTATTAGAGTCAAGCTTTTGTAGTTAGTTATTAATTAATAGAGTCATTGCAATTTTTTCTTAAAATAAAGTCGAGTCATTGTATTTTTTAAAAGTAGAGTTAGTTTTTCATTTCAGAGTAGAATCAAGCCCTTTGCATTTTCTATTTTTATTTTCATTTTTTTTTCTTAATTAAAGTCAAGCCCTCCCTCTTTTCATTTTAAATTAAAGTCGAGTCCTTGCATCTTTCTTTTTAAATTAAAGTCGAGTCCTTGCATTTTTCTTCTTAAATCAAAGTCGAGTCCTTGCATTTTTTCTTTTTAAATTAAAGTCAAGTCCTTGCATTTTAAAGTTTTAGAGTCTTTTCGTGAAGTAGATTATTAGTTACAAAGATAGAGTCACGCTCGTTAAATATTGTGTGGACGTCCGTGGCCTGCAGCAGCATTGCACTCAGGAGTGCATTTGGATACCCAAGCATGTTGATTTTTAATTCAGAATAATCGTACTTTAATCATATTTTTTTCTCTTTCATGTTCATAATTTCATAATGTGTATGTATATATACGAGATATATACATATTTCAATGTCAACACAGCTTTACCACGAGTTGTAAAATGACTCTTATGTGGTAATCATTATCGTTATCATCCATATCCTCACCCTCATTATCTTTTTGCAATCTGATTCTGATTATTCTGATTATTCTGATTAATCTGATTAATCTGATTATTCTGACTATTCTGTTTATTTTGGTTATTCTGATTAAAAATCTACAAGACTTGATGACAAATCAAAATGCCTGCATTCAGGAATGCAGATGAATATATATATATATATTGGCAGCCAGCACTCAGGAGTGCATATTAAAATATGTCAAGGGTATATATTTTTATTCCAAAATTATCAACAAATGAATATGAAATGAACGACTTAAAAATGTATATGAAAGAGAGAGAAAGAGGGAGTATTTTTATTATATATATGAAAGTTTCATAAGAAAATATAATGAATGATACAAAGATTATTAATAAACGTTTATATATATTTGAAAGAAATATAAATATTTTTTGGAATAAAAAGGTATACGTCTTGGTATATAAATGAAACGAATAAAATGGCTTGCCTGCACTCAGGAGTGCATATGAAAGGTTCACAGTAAGTACATGATTGCATTCAGGAATGCAAATGAACATATTATAGTAAGGGTATATATTTCACATTCGGAATGATCAAAGATGAATGAATGAATGCGCTAATAAGAATACTAAACGAAGAAATATATAAAATACGTCGATCTCTGGTAATATTTTTTTTCAATATATTAAACTTGTTTAGTAATAAATAAATGAAATTTTATTTTATTCCATATATAATAAATGAATGATAATTAAATGGTGCAAATGAATTAAAAGGAAATTTGGATCATTCTGATAAGAAATATATATAAATCTTGCTAGATGAATAAAGCGACATAAATGGCAGCCAGCACTCAGGAGTGCATATTAAAATATGTCAAGAGTATACATATTTATTCCAAAATTATCAACAAATAAATATGAGGTGAAAGATTTAGTAAATATATATATGAGAGAGAGAGAAAGAGGGAGTATTTTTATTATATATATATGAATGTATATATATGAAAGGTTTATGAGAAATATTAGGAAGATTATTAATAAATGATACAAAGATTATTAATAAATATTTATACATATTTAAGAAAAGTACGAATATTTTTTGGAATAAAAATGCATAAGTCTTGATATACAAATGAAGCGATTGAAATGGCTTGCCTGCACTCAGGAGTGCATATGATAAGTTACAGTAAGTACATGCCTGCATTCAGGAATGCAGATGAACATATAGTGAGGATATACATTTCTTGTTTTGAATGATCAAGATGAAAATGCACTTATAAAAGTATATAATAAATAAATATTTAAATATTCTAGTCTTGTTATTTTTTTTAAAGAAATAATATTTATTTTATAATAAATAAAGATTATTTCATACTCATTGTAATGTAATAGTATATTTATATTTAAACAGAGTGCAAGTGAATGAAAGAAAAATTTGAATCATTTTAAATTAGAAATGTATAAATCTTGCTAAGCGAGCGATATGATAGACAAATAAGAGCCTTGCACTCAGGAGTGCACAAAATATGTCAAGGATGTACATTTCTATTCCAAATTATTTAAACATGATTATCAAATGGAATGGTTCACAGTATATAAGAAATATATTTATTTTTTTTTATAAATACATATATATGACAGATTCATAAGAAATAAGAAGAAGAAATAATGAATGATATGACGATGAATTTATAGGAAATATTTATGCATATAGTAAGTAAATATGATTATTTTTTGGAATAAAAATGCATATATCTTGGTATATAAATGAAACGAATGAAAAGGCTGACCACACTCAGGAATGTGAGCGAAAATACTTCAGAATAGGGACAGGTTTGCATTCAGGAATGCACCTGGATACTCAAGCATATAGATTTTTATTTCAAAATAATTTTGAATTTTTTATATAATTATTAGTAAATCAATAATTCTTTTCGCATCTTTTTTTTTATATATATATACTCACTTTTTGATGATTATATATTTATATATATATTTTATCCAATGCCAACGTAGTCTTATCACAAGTTGTAGGATGGCTCATTTTTTGTAAGAGTCATTTTATGACTTGTATAAATATAATCATCATCTTATATAGATTCTAATTATTGATTAAAAATCTATAAGACTTGATGTAGTTAGGAAAGTTAGGATCTGTTAAAACAAGCAGTGGCGATAAAAATAATTCATAAGAATAATAAGCAAGAATGTATTAAAACTATTTTGTCTCTAATATTTGTGTAATATTTTTATATATGATCTTATTTTTCTCTTTCAGATTTCATATTTCATTACTATTTCATATACATATACAAACTACATGGTTTTAAAATTGTGAAATTGTATTACTATATTTTTTTAAATTTAATAGATAAAAAAGTGTCTTACATATAAACGATTTAATACGTACACCAGACACAATGTAACTGCATACTTCGCGTTAGTATAAACGTAATAATATAAAATACATGTAATCTATTGGTTAAATATAGATCTGATCTCGTTATGGATATGTTTATGGCGGTATACGAAGTTGTGTATGTATTTTATAATACGACACAAGGTGTAGTATACTTTTGCTCTTTTTACTTTTTTTTTTCTTTTTTTTTTTAATGCGATTTAAATATTTATAAATATTGTAAAATATTTACAATTCTTTTTCTTTTTTCCATAACGTGTCTTGAATAATTTACAACATATATTTGTAATTGCATTAAACAGTTGACAATTTATTGTGCAATCCTTTCTTTATATATATTTCTATATATTTGTACATAAAATCGACACATAATTTTATATTTTTATTTAAATGTAAAACATGTTTTCTAATGCATCGAGAATTCGATATATTCAATGCCAATTTCATGGTCATTTTAATACTTTTTTCTTTTTTTTTTTTTTTTCTTTTCTTTTCTTTCAGCAGTACAATCCATGGCTATATATATGTATATACAATTTTTTATTTATTAAATTATCAAAATTATGAAAATATTTGCCCATGGATTGTAGATACAATTTTGTCTTACCACACATGCCCTTTTATATAGTTTTCTGTTACAGAGAGTCATCTTCGCGTTTCAAATCTAAGTATTACAAAATATCTCTTCATATATCAGTGAGTATTAAGAAGAGTGTTAAAAATAATATTTCAAGATTTGTCATACCATCATCATAGTATATGGTAAAAAAATAAATTGATAAAGATTATGCATATATTATATAAAATAGATTTGTGTTTCAGGTTTTTCAGATGCTTTAATCAACAAAAGGTCCAAGCAAATAATAATGTGAGGATTTAATTAATTATTGAGGATTTAAATGAAGAATTGGGATTATAAAAAATAAAAAATAATGAAGCATGAATTGTTCGCAGTTTTTTTTTTTTACATTCATTTAAAATATTTAAAAATTTGAAATCGATTTAAACAGTGTTGATTTCTGTTTCAGGAAATATCATTTAAATTGGCAAGATCCGATACCACTCTTCGTTGGTTATTCTTTTCGTATTTGAGAGTGTGTTCGTGTAGTGTGTGTGCATGTAAAGTAATTCTTATTTTAATATATATCTTATTTCTAGAAAATAATAAAATTATAAATTTCTTATTTTCATAGATTGTTTATTCATCATATAAAATTTGCATATTGATTTTCTTTGCTTCTTGTTTAATTGTAAAATATTTTTGATGTTTTATGTTCACAGGTGACTGTTGATTGGTTATATGAAATTCGCACATTACTTCAATTGCTTCTTATTTAACTATGAAATGTTTTTTGACTTCTTATGTTTACAGGTGACTGTTGATTTATTATATGAAGATTGCACACTATTTCAATTACTTTTTATTTAACTATGAAATATTTTTTTATGTTTTCTGTTCACAGGTGACTGTTGACTGGTTATATGAAATTCGCACATATTTCGATTGCTTCTTATTTAATTATGAAATGTTTTTTAACTTCTTACGTTTACAGGTAGCTATGTTTAAATCATATGAAGAAATTTTATATAGGATTATATGTTATCTAATAAGATAATATATATAATGCAACAAAAGAAAAACAAATTGGCCAATTAATCTTCGAGAGATTAAATTGTTTTTATTGTGTTATAGATAATAAGACGATATCTTCATAATATTATATATTTTTATTATAAAATAATGTTGAATGAAATGCATAATTTTTATATAAAAATATATAGGCCATGTTTTTCTCTTTCTATTTTTAATTTCAACATAATGTACATCAAAAGATGTACAATATGTTTATGTTAGTTTAATGGGAATAGAATTCCACATAAAGGGTTCTATTCTTTACCGGGTAAGTAGGTCGATATCAAACGAATTCATAAATTTTCGTCTAATCACATTGAATAGAAAAAAATTTTTGATTCGTTTCGCGATTGATTTTCTTTCTCTTTCCAAATTATAATCATTATTATTGAATTATAATAATATAATTATTATTGAATTAATTATTGTTATAGTAATGATTTTATATAATTGGTTCTAAAGTAATTAATATTAATAGTAGAGTCTTTAGCCCGTGGGTCTCCATATGCAGCAACCTCCAAGCGGTGAGACCTGGAAATCGATATTACTTGCGATATATAATAAATACAAATAACGCAAGTACTGTCGAGCTAATGGCTGCATTTAGATTCAATCAAAATTTACTATTTTTTCTAATGATTTTTTCTATTTTTCCATATTATCTATTTTTTGTGTTTCAATGAAGATATAAAAAGACTATTTTATTATTTAATATATTCATTATTATATCTGTCTTAAAATTATACTTGCAATATAACATTTTTTAATTGATATATGTATATATTATAATAAAATCTTATAAAATATTACAGGTATATATATATATATATAGGTATGTAATATATTACATATTAAACAATATACAAATATATATATTTTTTTTGCAATAATTATATCTATGTATAATATAACATATAGCTGTGTATAAATATTTTTTGTTTGAATAGATCTCATCTAAGGTTTCAAGAAATTAAGAAGCTAGTTCAAGAATAAAGTTCGCTGAAATCTACTTGGAGATTGGTATTGACAACGCAATAAGACAGAGACAGATAAATTACAGGACGTAAGTGTAGATTCATCCTTTGCCTTGTTACATAATTATTAGTGCGTTATGAATTAAAACAGATGCAAAAAAAAAAAGTAATGCACGCCACGTCGATAGAGTATAAGAAGAGTATTAACGTCTAGAAATCGCACGTTCCATTTCTCTTGCGGAATACGTATTGACTTCGTACCAGCTGTTATCGAAAAATTGACAGTCATACATTGTCTGATATCGCATTGTCAGCATAGTTTTTCAATTCACGCGCGCCGACAACGTAAGATACATCGACCTATCCACATACATCGATACCATGAAAGGGTATAGGCTTCTAATACGCTTTTAGTTCATTTTTTATCCGGACTTGTCGCTGCAGTCAAACGTCTCGAACGATAAACAGTCTTAAAAAAAAAAACAATTATATTCGTTCGTATAAAATTCCGAGATTATTGCAGAAATCTATTTCTATATTTATTTGTACGTTATTTATTTCATTCATAATATTCTTAAATTAATCATTTTGTAGTGATTGTTTCATAGGTTTCTTCTCAATAAGCGGTACAGTCATTTATACGGAAGTTAACCTCAACTATATACAGGGTCAGTGATATATTCAATAATTTTTTATATATTTACTAATCAAACTAATTCTATATCTGTTAGTTTCTATGTTAGTCAAAATAATTTTAATTGGTTATAGGAAATTTTACGTTGACTGTTTTATTTTTAGCATGGCATCTGTCAAGTTATTGGAAGACAGGGTAGTAGAATTGGAAAAGCAGATTTATGGACTTGGGAAGGTATTGCAGCTAGATGACCCACTACCAGAAACATCCATTACCGATAATCTATTACATACGAATACATTGATCTCTTCGGCATTATCAGGCAGGGAAAAGATAAATGAAGCTATAAAACGATTGCCAGAGTTGAATAAACACTTAGATATAACTTTGGAAGAATTAGATATGCCTATAGAAGCTAAATTGCATTTATTACTACTTCTGGAACAAGAAGTTATTGATAATCATAAGCGTTTAAACGAAATACAGGAGTTAATGCCAGTTTTAGAAACAGATTCTTTAAAAGATGTTCCAGAATTATCTGTAAAACTTAATGAATTGTCTTTGAAACAACTGAAGATACATGAAGAAACTGAAGTGTTTACAAAAAATATGCATTCTGTCTTTTGTATGTATAACGATGTAATAGATAGTATATCTAAAACATTGATTAGCTTGGATAAAGAAATTACACGCGCTGAAACTAGTAAAAAGTAGAAAAGTAGCAGTATACCATTAATTTATTCTGCATTTCCAAGAAAATTAGTTTCTTTGGAGTAGGGGTTACACCGATGTTTGTAAAGGTATCGAGTTTAGGATTAATTTTATATATATATATATATATATTTATTTATTATTCATGGCTTAAAATATAAAAATACTTACGAATTCATTGATGTCTATACATAGATGAAAGTGTTTCATTATAGTATTATCATTGAACAAAAATGAAATTGTACACTATTGAACGTGTTTCATTATTAGTGTATCAATAACAATGTATTTTATTACAATAATCATATATACATTTACCCTATCTATTGCTTAATCTTATCCATCATTCGTTTCAGTAATCCTACGCAAGGATTACCGAGACAAATCATCAATCGAATATAATCGATCATTAATATGTTATTATCGTTGGTCTCTTCCATTAAATGTTTATTTCTGATTTATAGTATTTGTAAGACTCCGCGTACAATCTAGAAAGATTTAACAAATATAATACTTTCATATGCATATTCACACTTATTGGATTGACTTTGGTCCAAACCTAATATAATTTTCACATATTTTTGAGCAAAATTTGCAGCTTGTGTTCATAAGAATATAATACTTAAAGAGACCTAATTTGCTAACTTGCAAAAAAATCTATTACCACGTTAACCATATTAAACAATTACTTTATACAGTATTTACATATTGTTTTCCTTAATGTTAAACAAAGTATGATTTTGTAATCTACACACCTGCATGTTTTTTATATATATATACATGTATATATATATATGTATGTATGTATGAATTTATATAATCACTGATGTTAATTTTTAGTGTAGATGTTGCATGTTTGTGCTTTCGATTGTAAAAGAAATTATTTCATGGCCATCTGATACTAAGAGCATACTTTGTAGTATAAATAGGAACATGATTCATAAAAGAACAACAAAAAAATTCCAATAAAGAAAAAAAAATATTCGTATGCTGAGAATTTTTGAAGAGTAAGTACTTTTGTAAGCGTTTTGTATGCGTTTTGTATGCAAATACTCGAAGAAATCAGAGCAATTATTTTTTTTTTCTTTTTCAATATTGATCAGTGTACGATTGTTATTTTAACTTCGAATTACTTGTATACTTCCAAAGTATTCGTATCTTACAAGTTGTTTAAATTTATGTTTGTAAAGCAGGAACCAAATGTCGTAACCAATCTAAAGCAGGCTCCAAACTAGAGTAAATTGCAGGATGTCCTCTTGAACATTTACTATGGTGACTGAGTAAACCTTGAATTTTCCAACTTCCTGATTCGCTCTCACACATTAGAGGTGCTCCTTCATCATTCTATGAGTAAGATATAGATATACATTAATTTCAAAATTATCTTTTAACTTTTTCTTTTTATACATTTTATAATTTGTTTCTTAATTCAAAGAATACTCACATAACAAAGTTCTTTATCTATATTGGACAAGCCAACACATATGTTATATTTTGTTATAAATCCTGCATAATGGCTAGTAGTATTGCATTCATTGGAATCATACATTGGCATTGGCAAGAATTCATTGTATTGTTGTAAATCCAGTTCTCCATTAACTGGGAATCTCCATCCTACACTAACACAGACATCGTTTGGCTGCAATATAAAATATCATCAAATATTAGGTGACTTATTAAATTATTTCATAAATAATTTATTTTCACTTAGAAGTAGTATTAGTTAGCATTAGAATAGTATTAGAAGTAGTTAGTATTATTTTCACTTAAAAAACGTTTTAAAAAAATTTTTTTAAATATTTTCTTTGTTCGTGAAAAGAAATTTAGTTTTCAAATGTTTTTTTGTTAGGTGGTGCTCTCGTAATAGCCGATTATCGAAAAAAGAAGAAAAGATCGTCTTTATAACCATCTGTATATTAAGTTTTAAAGAAAATTCTAATTAATAAAATCGCTGAGTAACTTTCACACATTACATCGTTTTAAAAGGTATTTCAAGTTATTTCAATTTATAAGAATTTCATATATATATATACGTACTTGGATAGGATAAGTCGGTAAGCAAACGGCAGAAACATTTTTCGAGAAAATCAAAGGTTCTTTGAGTTCGATCAAAGCGATATCGTTGTCGTAGAAGAATTGATTATATTTCACTTGTGTGTACGGAATGATAGTCTTGACAGGATTACTTCTAAACAAACTTTCATCCGTGAACAATTTCCATCCGTCGCTTTGTCTGTATCTAAAATTGTATAGAAAAAATCAATGAAATATCAGTTGACAAGTTAACAAGTTTAAAATAATTAAAATTATTAAAATTATCATAATAAATAAATTCTTACTTGTAAACGCAAGAGTAACTGGTCAAGGCATGCATAGGTCCTAATATGCTAGCTGTGCAAGTTATACCATGTTCCTCTTCTTTCAAAATCACTACGGATGGCCATTGTATAAGACTATCTGTAGTTTCACCTTCTGATCTTGCAATAGTTCTATCAACATGATGCGTATCGCAAGAAAATTCTTCGCACGTAACTTCAACGATTTTTTCTGAGACACAAAACTCTACGCGTTGAAGATTACTGACTAGTGAGGTGCGATGATTTGGATTAGTTTTCAGTCTTACTATTTGATGATTTCTATCCCATACTTTAAAATCAGTTGTCTGGGATGAAGCATAACCAAGAGAACGACAGTATGAATCGCTGAATTCTTTGCTCCAACCATCCGAACATACCAGTCGATATTCTTCATCGGAATGCCTGTTAAGTTACACGTCAAATTAAGGATATCCTTTTATTTTTAAGAAATAATTTAGAAAACTGACCTTATTTTCAAGAGAGAATCTCGATGGTTCAGCTGATTCGTCGATTTATCCTTTTGGTTTTCTTCCTGATTAATTTCAGTGTGATTTTTTTGATCGAACGAATAGTTAGAAAAGCAATCCCACTCGTCGGAACGATCAGGACAATGTTCGATGCCATCGCAAATTTCTTCCTTCGATACACATCCACCGGTATGGCATTTGAATTGATTCAAAGAGCAATCGCAAAGTTTTTCGTCTTCTCCATTAGCGCAATCGGGTGATCCATTGCAACGCCAAGTTTGTGGAATACATCGTTTATCCATAGGACATAAGTATTCGTCATTGCCGCAACTTTCAGCACAGTTAAACTCGTCCTGATGATTTTCGCAATCCGGTCTTCCATCGCATAGCCATAACAGTGGTATACATCGTCCTGAAAACAAGTACGAAACTTGTTTAATCGTGATAATCTTTAATTAATCCATTTGCGTAATACACAATTACACCTTCTGCAAATTTTTCCAGGTCATTTGTTTCATTATGAAGAGATAATACTAGATGATAAGATTTAATTGGTAATTATCATAATTAATTAGGACTCACCATTGGTACAACGGTGTTCATCAAAGATACACTTCCAATCTTGACAATTCTGTTCGTCGCTACCATCATCGCAATCTACAATTCCATTACACACAAGATGCCTCTTAAGACATTGACGATTGGCACATTGAAAGTTTCCAGGACATCCCTCTTCCTGACAATTGAGTTCATCAGAACCATCAGAACAATCCTTTTCTGAGTCACATTTTGCGGATAAACTGACGCAATAAGCACCAGATCTAGATGTGCCATTGGTACATTGAAACTGGCCTGTACTACATTTCGAGTAGCTCATGGTATTCAATGACAAAAGGTTCAGCGTGCTGGCTGTTAAATTATCAGCTTTTTGGACGTTACTCTGAAGAGTTTCGTTTGAATTGTTCAAAACGTCGTCATGCTCGATTGGAATATTACTTTGAATCGTTGCTTGTTCAACTTCAAAGATTGGGATCAATGGAGTTGTTTGATGCAAAGTATAATTTCGAATGAGTATGAAAGGCTCTGTAACTGGATTAGATTCTATAATCTCTTCAGATACGGGTATATAGTTAGGATATTTATTATTTGCTTCCACTTCTGTGTTATTTTTTATTAGACTAACTATAGTTGTATTTTCTTGATGAGCTTGTTTGTTGTCTTCCAATTCAGATTGATTTGATCCAGATGTGATCTCAACGATATTCAATTTCGGTATAGGCACAATGTTACCTTCTGTATCAGCTAAAATGAATTTTGATATAATTGAATCTGTACTACTATTAGGTATGTTTTCTGTGGTAATATTTTCATTTGATTCGACGAGCATCTTTGGAATCTCAGTAGATATCAAAATTGTTGGATCGTTGATCTCGGTTGTAACATTTTCTATTCTTTGATTCTCCAGATTGAGCTCCTTCTCTTTTTTGTATTTATATTTATCTGGATTCTTTTTCTCGGTAGATTTTTTCTTGATCTCTTGACTTTTTTCTAACGGTATTACTTTCAGTTCTTCTTCAGACAATTCTTTCGAATCTTCATTGAGAATGACATCTCTCATAGTCGTTGTTGAGAATAATGATCTAAAATCAAAATTGTACGGTCTGGTATCATCTAGAATCTCTTCAGTAACTGGTCTTATGTCCTCGCTGGTAGTAATTGGATCTGATACTTTAGTACTACTGATTTCCGTTGCTATTGCAACATAATCTTCGTTGGAGAAAGCTGTTTCCTGCTTCGGATAGTTCGTTGTATTTTCAAGAGTAGTCATCAAGTTCATCAATTTATTTGGTTCCTCATTTAGAACAGTATGTTGAATATTATCATGTTCAGTGGGCATCGTTTCAGTCAAATTTGTGTTATCTGTCTCTATTACAACGTTCGTTGTATTATCAACTTCTGCAGCCATCGTAGTTATCGAACTAACTGTAGTTACCGAAATATTATTAATATATTCTATGGAAATCATAGTTGTTGCTGACCTATTATGATTATGTTTCGTATCATCGATCTCCTTGATGAAGTCTGGTCTCATAGAAGAAGTAGTTACTAAGAATTCATGTTCAGTTGTTTGCAATTCGTCTGGCAAAATTGGCACTTGCGCAGTGGTTTTAGTCTCCAATGAATACATTGGAGCTATAGTAGATGGAATCATAGTGATAGATTCTTTCTCTTTATCATCATGAACAATATTTGAACTTTCAGTATGATTATCTGACAACGAATTATCATCTGCAATTGTTGTTGCTTCAATTTTGTCTATTAATTCAGTCGTAGAAAGGTCCTGTTGTATCTCCATTGGTAAAACAGGTACTTGCGTTGTAATCTTAGCATCCTCAGCGTGTTTATCCAAAGAAGGAGAGGACATGCTCGATGGCATTTCAATTTCCGTCGATAACATCCTTACCGTTGTACTTTGAGATTCTTCAGAGTCTGATATTGATTTAATATTGTCTTGTTGTTCATCGATATTATTTATAATTAATTTTTTAGATTTATCATCAGTAACTTCAGCCGAACCAATCTTAACATTATTGTTACGATCAAAAGTCTTCGATAACGTTTCATCGTTGATATCATTGTATTGATCCTCTACAACATTCTCTTCCGGTTTTTCTGAGCTACTTATAATATTATTATTAACAGTTAATTCATCTATAGATTTTTCATTTTCTTTAGTGAACATCATGGTAGTAATTTGAGCAACTTCTGTGGTACTATCTACTTTATCCAATTCGTATTCCATATTTTTCGTTTCCTTATGCTCGTCCAATGGTACTACCCTAAGTATTTCATCATCTTGTTCATCCTTTTCATTTTTAATACCGAAAGTATTATTCGTCGTATCGTCGGATAAATCATTAGTCACGAGCGTCCGAGTACTGTTCAAAGTCTCTTTCAATATCTCATCTTCGGATTCTCTCAAAAGTTCATTTTGTTGTAATGGATTCACCATTTCAATTTCAGTTTCGTTAATTACTTGAGGTATTATCGAAACATCATTATCATCTGCTTTGACGTTGATATTATAATTATCAAGATCGGACAAACTTTTTTCACTATCGTTTTTATTTGCAGGATACATCAGTTCATGTCTGCTATCCTTTCTTTCAGGTTTATTTATAATAACATCTTCGACATGAGTTTCGAAAGGATTAGGAACATCTTGCTCATCCTTGTCCAATCTTGGTGCTTTCTTCGACGTTTCCTTTTCCTTTTGAACGTCTGGTAAGAAAGGTGACATATCTTCGAAATGTCTTTCCTCGTTAGGATCCATCTTCTCGACATGATTCGCGATGCTTTCAGGGAATATCGCAGGATGTAAAGGATGATTAGTAGAATGATCGATCGTTTCGCCGATAGAAACTACATTCTCTTCGGGATGTTCGGTAGATCGATCTAAGATCGTGTTAATCGTTAAGTTCTTTTTCTCAACAGCCTGATCGTTAACTTTTAAGACATTTTCTTGATGCATCGTTGATTCCTCTGGTTTCGTTGTAAAATGTGTTATCTGTTCAGGAATCAGTTGAGGAATAATGGCATGTGTATCTTGTTCATCTTTCTTATCTTCCTCCCTTGGCAATAACATAACGTGTTCCTCGTCAGTTTGATTATTCACTGATTCCAACAAAGGTTCTACGTTTTGACTGAATTCTTTAGGTAAACTTGAAAATATTGATTTTGGCGCATGCTCTATAACGTTAGGCTCGTTTATATCTTGCTCGTTTGTTTCTGGTATATCCAATGATTTAATAGAATGATTTTTACTCGAATATGACTCTTCTGATTTATCGGTTAAATTAGATGCAACTTCGATTCCTGCGGAGTCGATACTCTTCATTGAAACTTGATTTGATTCTGTGTTCGTCTCTAACATAGATTTTGGTGTTTCCGAAGACGTTTCAAAGTTGGTGATCATTTCAGGTATGATAGTCTCACTGTCAGATTTTAATGTTCTCGTTGGATCTACTTCAATATTTAAGGTAGTTTCTTCAAATTGAACAGTTGGAACTGTGGTATCAGAAATGTCTACATCACTGTTTATTGGTAATTCGGTTATTTCATTTTCTTCGAATTGTTTAGTCGGAAATGTAGTTTCTTCAATTTCTTTTTTATTATTTATGGTGGTCATCGTTACCGGTAATGTAGTGATACTTTCAGTTACCACAGGTGGTTCCTTTTCTTCTAAATTATGTTCTTGCAACATCATGGTTGCCTGTTCACTATAAGTTTCTGTTGTAGATTCTTCATTATTCGTTTGCAAAGGTATTACGGCTAATGATTCGTCATTATCTATTTCATCAGCATTTGCATTTATATTAGTATTGAAATTTCTTAATTCTGAATCGTATGAAGATTCTGATTTAGCAGTAAACTCAATAGGAGTTTTTGGCGTTGTTTCACTTTCCGAGTTTGTTTTGACAAGGATTTCTGGCATCGTTGAATGTTCCACTTCAGCTGACGATTGTGGATATTCTTGTGCGACTCCTGTTGTCATTGCAACATCAGCTTCTATGGGAGATTGTGTTACATCCTTCGATTCGATAAGTGTTATAGATGATGATGGTTCCATTATTAATGTTGTAGATTCTACATCATTAACTGAATGTAATGGAATTTCGGTGGATGTGTCTACTTCCATGGAAAGTTTTGATTCCTCAGAAGGTGAATTTACATTTTCTTGCGTTGTCATTTCTATTGGTCTTTCTTCTAGAGAAAATTCTGAAGATGGTTCGAATTTTGTTGAAGTACTTTCTTCTGAAGAATGTTCAGGTATCACAGGAAGTTCATGTATTGGTTTTGTAGAAGGTTCAGATAGTAATGATGGTTCTGTTGGAAATTCAGCTTGTGATGATGATTCTGTAGACGGTTCAAGTTGTGGTGGGAGTTCTGTAAAAAGCTCAGGTTCTGTAGTAGATGCTGGCTCAGCTTTGATAGAAGATTCTTCTCCGATAGGAGATTCTGGTTCAGCAGCTGGCTCTGGTTTAGCAGTTGGTTCTGGTTCAGTGACTGGTTCTGATGCAGAGGACGGCTCTGGTTTAGCGGTCGGTTCTGGCGCAAAGGACGGCTCTGGTTCAGCAGCCGGTTCTGGCGCAAAGGACGGCTCTGGTTCAGCGGCCGGTTCTGGTGCAGAAGACGGCTCTGGTTCAACGGTCGGTTCTGGCGCAGAAGATGGTTCTGGTTCAGCGGTCGGTTCTGGCGCAGAAGATGGTTCTGGTTCAACGGTCGGTTCTGGCGCAGACGACGGCTCTGGTTCAGCGGCCGGTTCTGGTGCTGCTGATGGTTCTGGTTCAGCGGCCGGTTCTGGTGCTGATGATGATTCTGGTTCAGCGGCCGGTTCTGGCGCAGAGGACGGCTCTGGTTCAGCGGCCGGTTCTGGCGCAGAGGACGGCTCTGGTTCAGCGGCCGGTTCTGGTGCTGAGGATGGTTCTGGTTCAACGGCCGATTCTGGCGTAGAGGCTAGCTCTGGTTTTGCTGCTGGTTCTGGCGTAGAGGCTGGCTCTGGTTCTGCCGTCGTTTCTAGTTCAACAGTCGCTTTCGGTTCAGTAGATGGCTCTAATTCAGCAGATGGCTCTGGTTCAACAGACGACTCTGGTTCAGCAGAATGTTCTTCTATAGGATGCTTAGAATATTCATGCATCCAATTAGAAATATCAGAATTATGAGCTCTCGAAATTTCTGGATCGGCAGTTGGTTCTGCCACCGGATTTGGCGCATTATTTGTATTTTTATTCAATATTTCTTCATCTTGATTTATTGATTGCACAGTAGGTTCAACTTCCGCGTTGGAAGATGACTGAGTATTCATAGAATTCGTAACGAAATCCGAGTGCTCCCAACTATTAGGATTTCCAGGTTCATACATCATTCCTGGACCTCGACTTCTACCCACAAAATCTTTCGTCGATTCTGTGCTCGATGATAGAATCATATCGTCCATATCGATGTTACTTAAATCGTTCTCATCCAAACAATCTTTTCCATTTGTGTTTAACATTTTTCCAGACGTACAAGAACAAACAAATAGTCCTTGCGAGTAATCATATTTGCATGTTTCTGCGCACCCTAAACTACCATCTTGACATTGATCAACAAGTTCTCCTACTTGCAATCTACCAAGATGGTATCTTCCAATCGAATTGCCATTTTCTCGAACAGCTTTCTCGATATTTTCCTGAGTTTCTTTCGGTGTAGCCCATAGAGGATGACTTATTCTGAATTTTACTTCAGAATCCTTATTAATATCATAAACTTTAATTACCGGTGAGTCTCTCGTATTAGATTGAAGCATATTTTGAAGATACTCTTCTATCTCTGACGCAAGTTCTCTGTACACTCTAGATTTGGCATCACTCATCTGTTCGTCCCATACAAAATCATCTAGCTTTAATACACCATCGAGAGCATCCGGTACAATTTGATACAATGTCTCATCTGTCGTAGGCCATGGTGGAAAACTGGAAGTTTCAGGAGCTGGGCTCGTCGGTGGATTTTTCATGTATTCTTGACTTCCAGCCAATTGAGCACCATCAAATTGACGAGAATTAGTTTGGTCTATGGTATCCAGAGGTTCTGTAGCTTCCTGAGTGAGAATCACACCAGCTGAAACGATCAAAATTAGTTATTGAAAATATCCATATAGAAAGTATGTATATATCATCTTATTTGAATCTATCTCTCTCTCTCTCTCTCTTTATATACATATATATATATATCCCTCTTACTTGCAGCTAAAATGGCGATTATGATTGCAATTGAAAGAACCAAGAGACCGCATCCCCAGCATGCCATTCTTCTCCAATATGAACTTCTAGATCTTTTATCCTTGGTGACATACAATTTTTCTCCCCTGCAACACATTAGCATTTAACATGAACAAAGGATCATCATATGAATTCTTTTTTATCTCCCATATCCAGGACCCCATGATAAGCGTTTTTGTACAGCGTTAAGCCTTAAACACACCCACGTGACAAAAGTCACATCTTCGATGTCAACGTGCAACCGCATTTCTTTCTAACAAATATCGGTCAACTCGTAGAAACCTATTTATCTTCTTTACATAAACCGCATCAATTTTCAACCACTACCGCAGCAATCGATCAGCTGCGGTCACCGTACAACGCGTAGGTGCGTTTAAAGAGCTAATATACACGCAACGTGATTGCTAAACCTCCATCAGCAACCAGCCGTGAGATTAGAAGCTTCCCCTCGATAGTCAGATATCGCTATAATAATGACATGTCACAAAGTATCAAGCATACTGATACGATTATTGTTGTTTCAGGTCGTAGGTATGAGAGAAAGAACTAGTAAAAAAAAAAAAAAAAGAAAGAATAGAAATGGAAGTGTGGAAATGGGAAATCATCGCATTGTATGCACGTGTTTATGCGTGGGTATATACTCGCAGTCGACGTTATCTGCGAGTTAAGGTCAAAAATAATCTAAAGGGATTATGCGAAGAAAATCGAGACGACGAACCAATCGATTAAATTAACGTAACGAACGTGGTTATCGAAAGTGTGCCTACGGATTTCGAACTATCGAAATGGTCGGACAAGATTATGACCATCGATGAACTCGAAGCAGAGTCAGTGGAGTCTAATATAGAAGCGGGTTAGTCCGCTACCAAACGCTCCCCGCATTAAGGTAAGAAAAAAGGTTTCCTTCATTGTCCCCCATCGTCAGTAATAATTCCTTTTTTTTTTTTTCTTTAATTTGTTTTATTTTTTATTTTTTATTTATTTTTTTTTATTCCCCATTTTCCTCATCCTCGAAAGCGTCCTTGAAGTACCTGAGGGCTGTAAGCCAGTGGGAATAGTCAACCAGTCCGGCGGCCGGATCTCTCAGGCTGAGTCCTTCACGGCCGACACCCGGGCCCAAATCAAAACGTACTCCAGCCACGGTTGTTTCAACCTCGGCCTCGGGACCCCTGCTATGTATCGGCGTAACAGAAAACATCGTCTAACACTTTCACCCATCTCTTTCTCTCTTCTTCTCTGATTCACACACACACATACTCTCTCTCTCTCTCTCTCTCTCTCTCTCTCCCTCTCCCTCCCTCTCTTTTCTTTTTCTTTTTTTCTTTCTTTTCTCTCTCCCTCTATCTTTCTAGTCTTTTCTTAGCTCATTTGGTGAACAGTAAAGAAAATCGCGGATCTGACAAAAGGGAAGTGTCTCCTCTCACGCGCATACATTTTTTTTCCTTTTCTTCTTTCTTTTTTCTTTTTTCTTTTCTTTTCTTTTCTTTTCTTTTCTTTTCTTAAATAATTTTTTATTATCTTCCAATACTCAATCTCAATGTGTTTTTTACCTAGCCGATTATCTTACTCTACATGCTCCGCCGATCTAATGTCATCGAAACGTACGTACGTTAGTTATTTAGTATGCCGACGTTAAAGTCACCTCGTGCCACGACCGCATCTCCATAGAGGCTTTACGCGTTTTGCACTTTAATCCGAGCTCTTAAGAAGACGGAAAATCAACGAGGATTCGTACGGATCGGTGAACCTAGCCTCGTCTCTTACCGGATAGCTATTAGCAAAGGATAAGAGTGCTGACTACTTAGGCGAACGAAGAATTTATTCATAGTGTGTCTTAACGTTTTCTTAGTAAATTCGAAAATCGTCATTAAGATTCGTCGCTCGCTTACTTTACGAAGGACGACCATTTTGCATTTTTTTTTTCTTTTTTTTTTTATTGCTTTTTTATAAGCAATGACATAATTTTTTATGCAAAGTTCTTTTCTTTTATTTTAGAATGAAATTCTGTTCACCGTCGTCATCATCATCTTCATTATCATCATCATTATCATCGTCATCGATATCATCACCATCATCATCATCATCATCATCATCGTCCTTCTTCTACTTATTCCTTCGAACGAAATTCCTGCACCCCGAGCATAAATACAGCGGCAAAAAAGGGTTGGAGAAAGTGGGGGAAATTGTTAACTACCTTCATTCTCAGAAAATCGCTAGGCAGGCTCGCCGGGCTGGTAAACAGTGCACGCGAAAGAGTTAATTAGAATTAGAAGAAAGATATGAGAATTAATCAAACGAAAGAATAATAACAATAATAAGAATGATAATAATAATAATACTAATAATAATAATAATAATGATAATAATAACATAAACAACAACGAAAAGAATTGAACAACAACAAGGAGAAAACAAAACCGAGACAGACAAGACGAACATACAATGTACCTTATCTTTTTTCGTTTCATTTATATCTTTGGCGATCTTCGTTATTACCTAATATACTTTCGATGTTCGTTAACTGGCACGAAGTATTCCTCATAAGGGTCGGCTGGTACCTCGCATGCTTCTTGACCCTTCGTTTGGATATTGTTGCCTGTGTAGGGCCTCATCGAAACCAACTCTAAATTCACTGCTTCGATCTGTTCCTTCTTTCCATTATCTGTGAAAGAGAAATAGATGTTACAATTACTTAAGAAGATCAAATTTTTGTAAGCTTTTGTTGGAACTGAAGGATTAGCTTAGCTAGAACTCAGTTCAATAAACTTTCGTTTTCTTTCTTTTCTTCTCTCTCTCTCTCTCTCTCTCTCTCTCTCTCTCTCTCTCTCTTTCTCTTTCTCTTTCTCTCTCTTTCTCTCTCTTTTCTTCTTCACGGTCTACGACCCTAACTTACCGTTGACCTGGACGCTTGTGGCGCTGCTGTTGAGGAAGCTAGCGTCGTTGTTGTTGCCATTTCCATGAACGCCGTTGAGCTTCGGCTCGCTCGTGGAATTCTTATCTGGAGTTTGTCCACCAGTCGATGGTGGTAACTCGATTTTCGTCTCAGACTTGTAACGTGGCTCTGGGCTATTTCTCACTGGTTCAACGTAATGCTGAGAAACGAACGATCGGCGATGACCATTCTCTGTTGGCGAACCAATCGTATCAGCTGGTGATCTATAGTCCTGTTCCATGCTCACTTGTTGTTTGTTGCTTTGTTGTTCATGAACATTGTTCTCAACGTGTTCTGAGCTATTCACGCACTCATCTTCAATAGCAAATGCTAGATTGTCCATGCCACTCTCACCACCAGTACCATCATCCCCACCGATCTCCGACATTTTCCGATTGCCTTTTCGCTTTCTAAAGACGAGCCAGCCCTTTCCTCTGTCATGCGTCTGGATTCTGAAAGAACAAATATCTTCATTAAATATATTTGTTATTAAGTATAATATACATTTATTTTTAATGGAGATGATTTTACTGAATATGATGGGAGAAAATATAATATTATAAAATATCCTTATATATACATATACATATGTATGTGTGTGTGTATATATCTTTATTTAAACTTTTATATATCTACAGGTATATGTTAATATTACTGATTTTCCATTCGACTGTACCAACCGACGGTTGAACTCACTGGCGTGAATCCAAGCCAGAGTGACGTCGTTTCACGAAGCGAGTTTGAATCTTTGCAAGAGAGAAAGAGAGATACCAACGAGAGATGGATGTGAGAACCGTGAGAGGATGAATCTTCGTTCAGTATTCATATTCGATATCCTTACACGTTCGTATTACTTTGTTTTGTTTGTATGTAAAACACTATTAAAAATTCACGAAGTTTTTTTTTTTTTTTTTTTCAGTTTTATTCTTTCTATCTGACTTAACAACGTTTAAAATTTCAAGTATACTCCTATACGTTTTTATCTCTTCTTTTTAAATGACAGGATAAACTTATGTCCGGAAATAAATTATCTTAAAGAAAGGAAGAAAAAGGGAAAGAGAGAGATCTAACAGGAATCGAATTTCCTTAGGCTCGGAGACGATTTCCAGGACACCCTATAGGAACGGTCAGACGAGCGAGCGTGTTTGCGAGCGTACACATAAACGTTGAGAAGGCATATACTGCACCGAAAGTGGTTGACCCTGAGAGAGCCAGGCACAAAGGACTGATTCACCCCGCGGAGTCCTCCGAGAAAAGAACCGACCGTTTACCCGGCTTCATTTTGTAGGAATCTTTCCCCATTCCTATAAGTGACATAATCCTCGAGAACTCACTGAAGCGTTCACTATAATCTTTCTTTTTTACTTTTACTTTTATCTGCTTCTTTCATTCGACTCGTTTAATTATTATCCAGACGAACTTTACCATTAATAATAGAGTACATTTTAGATAAATTTTTCTTATCTTTCTGTTACAGTAAACTTATCTAATCTTACGAAGAAAGATACTCGTTGATAATCCTACAAGATAAATCTCCGATCGCTGAAATAAAGGAAAAAGAAGATAAAGATTGAAAGGAATGTTAATTGCATAGATAACTCCTCTAATTATTAGAGCATGCAATTTTCTATGACAATATTAATGACAATATTAATAAGGAAAAAGTTTGTGGTATCGTTTTAAGATTAATCGTCCTATGTTTTATTATTATTATTATTATTATTATTATTATTATTATTATTATTATTATTATAAAGGATTATGTTTCATATACAATTTGTTTTACAGAGAAATAACGAAAAGAACTTAGTCGATAATGGCCTCACAATTATGCACTCTACTCGATGGCATGTAGGATTTATTACTATGATAAAAAGAAAAAGAACAACGATCTTATAGGACACGCCTTGCTAGAAGATTCCAAAGATTCCATCAACGATGAAAAGTCGACATCCTCGAGAGTGATGTAACGATCGTAATGAAAGAACGTGTGAAAGCATTATGACACTCGCATCTATACACAAACATACAGGCTCAAATATGTCCTCTCGTTGACTGCACGAGAAAACCATTGTACCGTGTGCAATTGTACTTAGACACCGTGGGTTTTGATCCCTCCTACCGATAATCTGAAAGAAAGGAAGTCAAGAAATAACAAGCTAGGAAAACGATTTTTGTGGATCCATGCTCGATATTATAACTGTTTCTTTGTATAAATGCTTTCGTATTTTCGACTTTGAGTTAAATTATTGCATGGATTTAATACGTCAAATTTGATAGTATTTTTAAATAGTATAAGCAATGTCTCTTTTTTAAGAACTATCAGTAGGAATGCTGATGTGTAATTTGTGTTTTATTTATTAATCTTCTTATTTCGTATATTAATAGTGTATCAGTGTTTGCATATGGTATTGCTTGTTAATCTTATTCAATTATAAAAATAAATTAGATGAACTAAATTGTGCAAAATTTAACACATATTAGTTTATCTATCTTAATAGAAAATAATTTAAAGCTATTAATTATTCAGTTTATACAGTTAGGCAAAGTATAAATAGATACTCATATGCTTTCATTATACACTTTAGATAAAGATAAAAGAATGTTAAACAAATCTTGCAAATTATTCAAGTAAGACTTATACTCGAGTCGTTTCGTTAAAATTTAATGTTAAATATTTAGTTATGTCGTCAAAGTTATTAATAATTTGTTATAAATGTACGACTCAGATATATTGAAATAAGAAGTCTGAATTATTCCAAGCATTTACGTAGGTCAGTAACCATTATACATGTATATATAGATATATTTACATAATATATATATTTATATAAGAAAGTTATACAAAGATACATGTAAAGTTTTTAATGAACTCTTGTAGTTGCTGAGCTTTGATTCGGGACATTTCTCTGCTTGTAAGAAAGCAAAGAAGAATTTCTTTGCTTACCTTGGCATTGAGAGAAGATATTTTCTATAAAATTATATATGTACTGTGCCAATATTTCTTCTCTATATTTATATAGGTTAGTAATATCCACAGATATACGTCAAAGTTTTCTCCTTTTCTATTTTTTTTTTACCCATCATTATATATTCCAAAAGTTATTACTTTCTCATTTATTTATAATATATATTTATAGTAAAACATATCCCTAACTATTATTAAATCGTAATATTTTATTGAAGTAAAAAATTATATATAATCAAACATTTACAGAAAAAAATTATAGGAAATATTATTTTTTCAGAATTTTGAAACGTCAAACAAAGATAAATTATTTTATGATTTGATTTATTAATTAGTATATCTTTTGACTAACGAAGTAAAGAGAAGAGAGAAATATCATACGTGTGACGACAAGTTAGTGTGTGTTAGGCGAGAACTTCTTTTAATAATTTAAAAAGATATAAATTAAAAATAAAAAATAGTTATCTAAAGAATAATTATATATTTTTATAATAACGATTATTAAAATTTTCATTAATTTAGCTTTCAAATTTTATACCGTGTGTGATTTTTTTTAAATAACAGGTAAAGAAATGAATATATTTATTCGCGCCTCAAAGAAAGTACTCCAGGCGTTGTACGCATGCGCGGCGGGAATTGTTCAACTGTTTTGCCGGTAGACGTGACGCCATGTTTGTTCCTTGAAGACGAGCTTGACACGGGACTCGCATCGTCCTCGTTAATTACAGGTAATTAGTATATTTTTTCTAACTTACACTCCTTTCCAATATACCAATCGATTCCTAAACACGCGTTTTCTACGAGCGAGTGTTTACAACTCGAGGCATCGTCGCTTTTAAGAGATATTCACGAAAATAAATTCGGCCTCTTGGCGTCCCTCGATCGGCTACTACGCAATACATTTTTTTCACTTGTTCAACTTTATTTTCTAAGCATTCGATACTTTTTTCGTCTTATAATGATACTTCAATTAGTAATCTTTCGTTAAGTAGCTTAAATTAATTGTACTTCGTATTATATTCGATTTGTACACACACACATACACACACATCCATATCATGTAGGTACCCTTATATCACGCGTGTGTGTAGTATACATACCTAAGTAGGTATATAAAGATAACCTCTAATTACAAACATTCATAAATACGTATATAAATTGTACATAGTACACACATAATTAATTTTGTCCCCTTACTAATCGATCTTACATTTTTCACATATTACACACATGGATATTTCCTCTATAGATACATATATATACACACACACACACGTTATTAATTTGGTCTTTTATTAATCGATATCTCTTACATACTTTCAGTTTTCCAAGAATTTATATGAGTGAAAAAGCACAATATAGAAACACCGAAAACAATTCCTTCAAAGCAGCCGGCCTTCAGCGGACAAGTAAGGACACAAAACTAGACTTAATAGAGAATGACAGAGATAGATAACACTCGAGACGTAAATACAATTGGGTTATGTTTCCGAGAATTTCTTCAATCGAGAAAGAAAAGAAAACAAATAAGCGTTTGCGATTTTTCAAGGTTAGTAACGAGTCTTCTCTTCATTCATATAGATTATTTCGACACGTAAGCATCTACGAGAATAGCGATCAATTTTATTTGAAGCTTTATATATTATTGCATATTTCAATTCTAATTTCATATATGCATATATATCATAATTTATTTAATAGTATAATGATTTTATTATTACACAAGAAAGTATAGTAGTTCATACATTTTTCAATTTGGTTGATAGGCATTTATTGTTTTATTTAAAACTTTTATAGGATTTTTATCAACAATTTAGTCTCCATATCCTATTACCTCAAAGTAGTAAGATCTGGACAATTGATATTGCTTGAATTGTATTTTATAATACAAAGCAAACACTATTGAATTAATGATTGCATACTTTGGTACATCTTAACAATATTTAATGTTTTAAATAATTTTATTGAAGATATTAATTATGATTAATATTTTTATAGAATATAATTATGTTAATGTATTACCTTCAGAAATGATTTACAAGGAATATGTTTTATAAATGTTATACTTTTCATGTGTTTTCTATAATTCATTATATGTTTCAGCATTCTTCAATGTTTACAAACTGCTTGTGATCATGTACAAAGAATAGTTTTAGAATCAGTGTTTGCTCGTAATATTTTTATTTATTATATTAAGCGATTAAAAAAAAAAAATTAGATTAAAAATAGAAATTCGTGAAGTAAAAGCAGTGTTTGTTCGTATTTATTTTTTTTACAACTTAATAAACTGATTAAATAAAGTTAGATTCAATCTATAAATTCGCGAAATAGAGTCAGTGCTAATACACATATATTTCATCATCTTAGAGCAGGATGCTCATCGTGCAAAGGATCAACAAAGTCTCTGGTAAATAAATTTCTATTTTAAATATTTCTTTATAATTTTTATGATTTTATATTATAGCAAAAACCATTAATTTTGTTTTTTATTTTTCTTTATCAGCTCGGATAAAATAAGAATTATTCTTTATTATTCCGTAATAGGACGCTCATCTTGCAAAGTTCAATGAAGATTTTAAGTAAGTGAAGTTTTTTATTAAACATTTCATCAATATTTTGAACGATTTTTTATTATAAAAATTATACAAATAATTCTGTGTTCGTTTGGTTTTTTTCTTTTTTCAGAACATCATTGCAGTCATGCGCGCGAAGCAATGAATAAATCGATTGTTATATCGCTAAAATAGAAATGAAAAAATCGCGAAGTAGTAGCAGTGTTTATTCGTTAAATCTTTTCGTTTCCTCGCGAATTAAATTAATTTTAAGAAGCATATGTACTTGAATCGACTGCGTGCAATGCAGTCAGTTGTAGAGTCAGTGTTTGTTCGTCTAAAGTTTTCTTTTTTCTTCATTCACAGTCATACAGACTGTACTTATCGTATATATATATATATATATATATATATATATATATATATATATGTATATATATGTATATATAAAACAGTAGAATTTCGCGAATTAAACTCAGTGTCGTCTCTTAATTAATTAATAATTAACGCGTATTAGAGTCAATGGAAGATAATGGAGAAATGAATATACTTATTCTACAAGAGAATATATAGGTAAGCAGATTTTTAAATTTCATAATCTACAACAATAATAATTTTACAATTTTTTTAATTATAATAAATGTAATAAATGTTTTATTTTAATTTATAATTGATGTTAATTTTAATCGTAATTAATTTAATAAATAATTTCTTTCTTGTTTTTGTTCAGATCATCATTGTATTTTCATCAAGCCGATCCATTATGAATTCAATCTATTGTATTTTCAACCTACGTTAATACCTATCTATCTCAATTTCGACTTACAACACGAACGAGTGTTTTGGAGCCATCAGAGAACTTCTTAAGTAGTGAGTGAACAAATTTAAAGACTCTCCAGTACTCAACATGCGAAGGATGAAAAGTCCGAATCGACATGAGTACTGGTTGTAATTTTTTTAAATAAATTATTATGACGAGTATGACCATGAGTAATTCCTCTTTTGGATTTACTCATGAGTGGTACGTTTTTAATTGTCTATGTTTTTCATTGTTTGTTTAATGTGCATGCTTATTTTTTATTTTTTTTTATTTTTATTCCATGTTGATTCATAAGAATGTAATTATGATGCAGGTTGCATAATACTTTCTGGGATTTCTATACTTAACTTTTTTTTATGCTTTAATATGTTTATCTTAATAATATTATTAAGAATGTAGTTCTATGATTAAGTTATTCTTACGCTAATTTAAGACGACATGGCAAATCATTCGATTATTTGTCATTTAGATATTAAGTTTAAAAACCATGAATATATGGTTGATTCATAGATAACTACCGTTATTAACATGGCATTTATTTATGAAAAAATCTATATATTTCTCCTGTATTTCCAATCATTTTATTTATATCTCCAACTTTAAATTTATTAATAATGTAATTCGGTAAAAATGGTTGGAAATATATTAGTTTTAATAAATTTAGAAATACAGTGCATGTATTAATAGTAAAAAATATAATATAATAGTAGTTATATAATAGATTTAATATTCATATACTTTGTACATACCCGGGCTGTGTAAAGTGTATAAATGGCTATATAAATTATAGTAATTAATTATGTCGTAATAACTGTGTCGTACTTTTTAAAACAATATCTTATAAAAAGTAATCCATGCTTTTTCTCGTTTTCGGATAGGTTAAGGCAAAGTTGTGATTGATGCACGTTCCGTCGACTTCGACCAGGTTGAAGGAAGGTTTATTAAACGCAACTAAATTAATATGTTATCTTAGTCTACAGATCTCTATATACAGTAACCTCCACGTTGTGAGATCTGAGCACTGAGTATTAATTTTGATCTATATCTAAATCTAAATTATATAACGCAAGTAGTACCAATCTGATGATTGCATAATTCAGTTACGTTTCGAAAATATTTTTGTTCTAATTTTATTTGAACATAATATATCTAAATTACGCATTAGTAATCATACTTAAACAAATAGATGGATTAGATAATGTTATACAGTGATTTCTTAAAAAAACATATTGAAAGTTCAAAATGATATTTTTTCTTCGTGATACTTTTCCACTAATAATAATATTTAAAAAATTTCGATTAGGAAATTTAATAATAGAGTTTGATCCAATAGACATGAACAGTTCACCTGTTTACCAATATAATCACACATACACATACAGTTACATAGAATATATATTCTCGTCACAGTCTACTTACGATCGACAGTGGACAACTATTGTCGTTTGAAAGGGCGTATTAACATTCTTTTTTTTATCGTCAAAGAACAACTTCCAAGCGTGAACTAACGGCAATCATGAGAGAGAAGTAGGTATCTTAGCAAAAGAACGATAATCTTTTCTCAAAGACGAGGAAAGAAAATATGTAGCAATCAGTTAAAATCTTCGTTCTTAAGATATGAAAAGAGATATTATTAAGATGAAAAGATGTCCACCTTTTCCTGTCTATCTTCATAAACTATTCCTTGAATGCAATAAAACTTAAATTTGTAGAATACAAGTAGATAAATCTTTCCTTAAGTGGATAGTAGATGCATGTAAAAGATCGAGAGGTATATATATGTATATATAAAATGTTTCTTAGCTGACAACTTGTCTTAAGGACATTGGTAACATTCAACCGTTATTGAAGGTTCAGCCTGATAGTCAAGAAAACAAGCTGGACTGGTCTCGTAGGACACGATTCGATCGACTCACGTTTATAGTTAGACATATATATAATAAACATGGCTCCCACGTATTTAATGATTCTCTGTCTATCTGTCTGTCTATCTGTCTGTCTGTCTGTCTGTCTATTTGTCTCTATATGTCTATCCATTTCTATTTTTCTTATGTAGCAAGTTTCGCTCGCGAAACTCTAGAATCATATCGTCCTTGACTGATCCCATACGTTCGAAGTAGAGCTACCAGTTTAACGTCGAAGACATTTCTAGTTTTGCTCCAAAAAATCTCGTTTTATTTGCATCACATGAAAAATTCGAATCGATTAATATGTTCTACTATCGTAACACTTTCATTTTGTTTTTTTTTTCTTTTTTTTTCTTTTTTCTTTCCTTCATATTTTGTTTCTTTCTATCTCGGTCTGGTAACGTGTTCGACGAATCGATACGAAACGATGAAAAGAAAGAGAACGTTCTTCAATGTCGCTTACGCATTGTGAAAGGAAAGAAAAATCCTTTTAGCAACATCATTATCGATTGCCGGTCGATCGGTCAAGTCGAAAATCTTCACCTTACAAACGTATAGTTAACAGACTATTGTATGCTTAATTGTTAGTATAGCCGGACAATTTCATGCCTCCAGTCGATTTAACAATCCTATTGTGAGAGTCCTTTCAACGTAGAAAAATTCTTGCTCTTATAACAATGCGTATCTACTACGTGAGAGGGAGACGAATCGAAGTTATATCAGGTCCGATGGATTTCCTCAAAAGGTCATACGTTTTCTTCTCAAAATATAGATCTTTCTTCAAAAATGTTTTAAATGTGCTCATGATAATTTGTTACAAATTTTTTCTACAAAATCTCCATCTTACCTGTTCGGTACTTAAAATTAATATTTTTTCCCTTGATTGATTCGTTATAAACATGTAGATACATGATATACATTAAAACTTTTTTTTTCTTTTCTTTTTTTAATGATTTTTCATCATTTTAAAAGGAAATCTGACAAATGACATTTCATTTACGAGTAACACCTAGCCGGGCATCCTTACAATGAATTTGCGTGCGAGCATCGACGATGACCTTTCCACGAGATGCAAACTACACCAACAGTGGAACGACGAAGAGAGTACAAAGACGAAGAAGAGGATGATGATGATGATGATGATGATGATGATGATAATGATGATGATGATGATAGCGTTCTGTGAGCTCTCTAAGGCACATCCTCGCGAGTCGACAGTCTGTACTGTTGCTCCCATCGTGCTGTGTTACTCAAGATACTTTACTTTCTACATTCCTCGCGAGACAATACCTACATCGACGCAGTCGGTTGGTATATACTTCTCTTGTACATACAGAGATACATGCATTTATACAAACATACGTGCAATAAGATAGAATTATTCAGGTCAGAGCAGCAGACGAACGGTTCCTGTGACTAGACTGATCCTAGATCGATAGTAGAAGTAGTGTTAAGCAATATTTTATTCAATTAATAATTCAATTAATTCTTTTTTAATCATTAATTAGATTAATGATTAATAATGGAGAGAAAATTAATCACGAAAGTATCATGAATTTTAATAATATTTTAAAACAAAATTATTCACTAATTGTACCGTAAAAACATCTTCTTTTTAATTATTATTTTCATTAATTGTTTTAACGATAGTAATAAAACAAAGTATTAATTTTACAATCATGCGGGCTTTAATCCAGTATATTGAAAGATATCGAAATTTTGTATGAAAAAAGTGAAAGTCTTGTCTCTCTCTCTCTCTCTCTCTCTCTCTCTCTCTCTCTCTCTCTCTCTCTCTCTCTCTCTCTCTGCATTAAAATGTACCATATGCAGTGAATGAACAGTGTCGAACCGATAATTGACTTTTGATTTTATAAATTAGCAAGGAAACGCGAGAATAAGTAGGTACTTCGTTTCTCTGTATCTCAAAGCGAGGAAGAGAGCGCAAATTAGCGAGTTCGTTTATGTGAGTTTAAACAGCTACCGTCTCGTCATGTAATGAACTCATCGTTGGAATCACCGAGTGCTCGTCTACCGTGCATTAAAGTCTCCTTCGTTAGCCTTCTTCCATTGTCTAGCAACAAACGTAAAGATGAATGAGCGTAAAAGTGAACCGTAGACACTAAAATATAGAAATTAGATTTCATTTTATTATGATTTCTTTTTTTTTTTTTCTTTGACGTTTGGTTTTTAGTTAACGATTCTTTTCATTTTATAATGACAATAACATTGATTGTAACACTCTTTTAAATAATGTTTAAAAATGATCTTCATGAAAAATAATTTCAACTAATTGAGTTTGAAAAAGAAAAAGAAATAATTCAGAAATGTTTAATTTAATGAAAGAGTTAGATCACTTATTTCAGAAAAAAAAAGAAAAAAGAAAATGAATGAAAATTCGAGTCGAGGTACGCACACGTAAAATTTGAACTACGAAGCAAATATCATCGTCGAGTTAGCACATACTACGTGGGCAGATAATAAAGAGCACTCTTGATAAAATATTCCTGTTGAGCATGCGTCGAGTAAAAGGGAAGGACACACAACGTGTACGTACGTACGTATGTATGTATGTATATTTATACACATATGTATAGTAAAAAATGTATCATTGCTCCGCCTTCAGTTTGCCTTTCGCCTACTCAATGTGTTTCGTTTTTTTTTTATTTACTTTTTTTATTTAATAAATAATTTTTTATCATTGAGAGAAGATAGAAACGAACGAAGTTTTAAGCAAAAAAAAAGTCGTTATAAATAGCTTAGATTACGTCATATGATTTTATTTTATGAGAAGTATATAATTGGATACGTACATATGTACATACATATGAAAATGAATCTGAGTCACGAGAATCGATCGCATCTCATCTTTCAACAATTTTTCTTTTTTTTTTCTATTTTTTCCCTTTTCCTTTTTTTTTTTTTTGCTTTTTTTTATTAAGAAGAAATCCCGGAGTAAAATTTACGGTGAATCATCTGTTAGTCCGCGTAATTCCCACAGTATATTAACGAGTAGTACAGAAGCGTATATCCATACACGTTTGGAAAATAGTAGCGTGCACGGACCGGCGATTTTATAGCGTGCATTTTAGTCTCTTACGAGTATACTCGATTCTTTACTCTCTTTCATACTTTTACAAAGTACGAGGTTATTCCATGGTAGAGTAAAATACCCATACGCGTAGGCGGGTTGACACTGTGTGCGTGCACAGGATCCAGCGTTATATTCACGGAAGCCATAAATTAGTTTTGCCGTTTTTATACGAACGTTTTATACGAACGTGCATGCAACGTTCGAACAACAGAACGAAGATCTAACTTCTTTTCTTATCTTTTTTTTCCCTTCTTTCTTCTTCTTTCTTTTATATTATTCGTCAACACTAAGATATAATCGAGATCACGTTCGATACTCTCGATGATTGAATAGAAATAAGAATGAGTAAGATGACGTAATCGACGTAATCGAATGTATGTTCCCTTTTACCTGAAGGAACTAATGATAGAATGAATGTGAATGAACGAGTAAATGAAGGACGATCAGAGGCGTTGAATCGTAACGCACGATGCCATTTCTTATTATTTTTTTTCTATTCTTTCTTTTTTTTCTTTTTTTTTTTTTTAAATGTTTACCAAATTGCATAGGCGTCGAGATTAGAATCTTTCGATTTCGATGCAAATGAGAGTCGAGTCATCGTATAAATTCCATACATTTCACTTTTTTCCTTCTAACGTTTCATCCGGAAATACCAAGTGTTATATACGTTATTAGAAAAACAATGTGAAGATTGTAAGAAACAACGTGAATATAAACGTATGATTTTTCGCATTCGTAAATAAAACATCATTATGATCGATCGTTACGTCGTATCTATTAAAATACAAATTCCTCATAGGAATCCAGGTAAAGCGTTCCTCAAGAAATAATAATAATAATTACAACAACAACAATAATAATAATAATAATATTAAAAAAAGAAAAAGGAAGAAAAAAAAAAGAAACGAGAACTAAATGCGATCAGCTACGGCCTTGCGCTCACCACCAAGAAGGCACCTTTCTCGTTTCCTCGGCTAATGGTCATGGACGGTTTTATTTAATGGCGGACGTTATGAAAACTCCTTAGTTTTCAACATGCACGATTGTTTATTCGAGCGAGTCATTTTGAAATTCCAAGCGAAATTTTTACGGACTTCCTTTCCTCTTATCCCTTGTTTTCCTTTTTCTTTTCTATCTTTCTTTTTTTCTCTCTCTTTTTTACTTGTATTTTTTTTTTATTTTCTTTTTAATTCTTTCCTTTTTTTTTTCTAAATCTTATTTAACGAATAGAAACAGTTAAAAGTGTGATTAAGTTATTAGTAATTATATAACTTTTATATACATAATTTTTTTATACGTAAGTCACGCTTGCGCGACGGTGCTTAGAAATAGGTTTTGAATAGTATGTACGATAAATTATGGTTGTTACGAGGCACAAGTCGAGTGTTAAGAGTTAGAAAAGGAAAAGAGAGATGTTGATCAAAAGTGTTCGTATGTGACGACCGATAACGCAGTCACTCTGCGTGCGGACGGTCTAAAGCAAATACTGAGAAAAATCATTATGCGTAGCACGATATCCTCTTTTTCTTTCTTTCTTTCTTTCTTTCTTTCTTTCTTTCTTTCTTTCTTTTTTCGCTTTTTTTTTTCTTTTCATCTCTCTTTTAGACGATATTACACGCCCACTTGGACATTCAAATGCATGACTCGAGAAAAGGATTCTTTTCTCTCTCTCTCTCTCTCTCATTATATATAGAAACGTTTTACATTTACATCTTATTATATTTCGTCAAAAAAAAAAAAAAAGGAAAAGAGAAAAGAGACTTACGCAAGTTTGTTTATTAATTGAAAATTCATTAGAAATGTGTTAGAAAATATTTATTAAATTTTATTTTATCTTTTAACGTTGATGTAATCGAGAAAAATAAGTATCTAAATTCGAATCTAATCGAGCGATTCAACTCGAATGAAGCCGAAGTTCGCGTAACTAATTTCTAAGGTAGTAATTAGATGCATTAGAAGTTAGACATCGCATGGAAAGTGCCGCTTTTCATTCCTTCGCAAATTCCTTTGCGCCTTCCTCACTGAAAGGAGGAACTAGAAATGCCGAAATGGTCAGGCACGAATGCGTAACGACTAATCCCTCTCTCTCTCTTTTTTTCTCTCTCTCTCTCTCTCACACACACACACACACACACACACACACACACACACACACATTCAGTCACTCATTCTGTGTAAGAGGTAATTTATTTTATGCGCATACGTTAGATCGAAAGGAGTGAAGGCGTTTACGAAATGTGTGCAGCGTACGAGAGGAGAGACGGAAACTCGTTCTGGCAAGAATCGATAACTCCCCGATCGATTTATTATTCGGAACCAGTTTTACCACATATTTCTCTATTAACTTATCGCCCAATTAAAAGGAAACGAAAATTAGCTGAGTGAATGAGAGCTTTCAAAGCTTTGTTCAAGTCATATCGAGATAACGTACGTAATTACAAAATTACGAGCTGATCCTCTTTGTTAAATTCTTTTCTCATCTTTTTTACTTTTTTTTTCTTTTTTTTTATATATATATATATATATCGTTAATGCGTGTCTTTTTTGCGTTTATCGATGATCTAGAAGGAGGAACAATAACGACGATTACGAAGATCAAAATATATTTACACATAATCATAGGTAGAATAAAAATAGAAGTCTCGTTAACGTATATCTTATGTTTTACAAATAACGTATTTTGTAATTAAAAGGATATGCACCGGGAAATACACCGGTAATACAGATATAATTGATTTATAGTATAATCGCATGGAATCCACGGATGTTACGCGTATGATTACGAAGCGCCACGCGATTGTTAATCGTATTTGAGATTACGTATTTGTCCTTTGTATAAAGATTCGATTTTCTTATGATAATTTTTATTATATATACATATTTATATATACATACGTGGATACACACGTTACCTATCAATATCTATGGATCATCTTACGTATGACTTTCAAGGCGACGACACGTAATCACCTTTCGATGTCTCTCGGTAATTGCAAGGATAAACCATGAGAATCTTTATATTGAATTATGTTCGTCGTACCGTGTTGAATAAAAATCAGTATTATTTAGCAAATTTTTAAACGAATTTTAGACGTGGTACATCCATCCTCGAAAGTCGTCACGGCGGATACGGTCCAGGCCGGATCGGTTTGATTAGAAAGTAGGACAGACAGGCTTGCAACGGCAGCAACGGCAGCAACGGCAGCTCGTGCTACAGCCTTCGGGCTCTTTTGCCAACCCACACTTACGTAAGGATTCCTTTGCACGCCTTTCGACCGTCTACGAATGCACTAACACATATTACGTATAGATATGTAGAAGAAAACTCGTTTTCTCGCATCTTTCTGATTAAATTTTTGATTTTTATATATATATATCTTTTTAATTATTTATTTATTATTGTACATTAATTATCAATATACCATACGTATGTGAGCAATAATTAATTTACAATAATAAATAATTTTTAATATATATATATATGGGAAAGTAATTAGATAATTTCGTTGTTTAAAATTTAATGTTTGTAACAAATGTGAAGAAAAAATGGTTCCGTCACTTCCGTTGCTGAAGTAACTCGATATCACCTGAGTTTCGTATTCGCCAAGAAAGAACGAAGAATAGAATAATAAGAAAGAGTTAAATAAGAAAAAGATTCATTTCAATATATATGTCTCTTATTGTTAATAAGTTTTGGTTATTCAACGACTCGAATTACGTCGGTACTTTTGCCTTACTAGGTATCGATCGATCGGCTCGCTCGTTCACTCGTCGAATAATTTATCATAATACTGTGAGATTTTCAATTACCATTTCTTATGTTGTTCGCCTTTGTGTAATAACGACGCTATCGTATAAAACATGAACAAAGAAAAAAACGAAAAAGTGCGATCGATCCTATCGCACGAATACCATAATATATTATATAATGGAGAAATCATTTTTAACCAGGCGATAGACGGACCACACTCTCGATCGCTACGTGTATGGCATTATCTTCCTGAAATAAAAAGAAACGTCTGTTGTAAGCATCTCAATAGAAATTCTAATTCGTTTCTATGAACTGCGTTTAGATTTTTATTACACTGAAACATCCATATATTTGCATAAGTATATTTTAGAAAAGAATTCAATTAAATTACGTCATTTTTCGCAAATTGAACCTTTCTTATTTTTTATATACATATATTTTTTGTTTCTCTTTTTCTGTTCTCTCTTTTTTTTTCTTGTTCTTTTATAAATATGTAATCTTCTTATTCGATATAAATTCGGAATTATATGAGACAACAAGTTCTCGTTGGAATCATCAGTTTTATATGAAAATTATTTGAAATATTTAAAACGTTGTTTAGAGAGATAAAAAAAAGAACAGAATGTTGTTCCTTCATTAAAATTAATCAAAATAGAAATCTTACGTCTGTATTTCGTAAGAGATAAAAATAATATAGATATATCGTTTTCTACCTCCCTCTCTCTCTCTTTTGCTTTCCATCTCCCTTCTCCCCCTCTCTCTCTCTCTCTCTCTCGCTACTCCCTCTTTCTTCCACTCTTTTTTTCCTCTTTCTCACTTCGATCGTTTCATAAAATACACGATAGATTAATATTACAAAAGTGAGGAGATTACGAGGCAAAGTTATTTCTTGGCGGTCTCCTAAAGTCATTCGACTCTAAACTGGCAATATAGCATAATGATCAACGCCCAAGTACCGCATTCTGCATTCAGCTACGCGCAAGTGTATGCGAGAGGCTTGACGGACGTGGAATTTAATTTAATAGCCATAAACGGTCGCGCGAGTGAGCGACACCGGCGACTTTGTGAAATGAAAGTGCGGCCTGTCGTTGAATGAACGAGAGAGAGGGTAAATGAAGAAAGAAAAAGATAGAATAGAAGGAGTGAGAGAGACACAGAGAGAGAGAGAGAGAGAGAGAGAGAGGCGGAAAAGAAAGAAAGAAAGAGAAAGAGAGAGAGAGAACGACCTTGTGGACAAGTCTAACGTAGCTAGGCGCGGCCGCTTGGAAGATCATTTCGATTTCTTTTGAATAATGTACCCTACGCCTCGATTATTCTGACTTTCCAGAGAGAGAAAGAGAGAGAGAGAGAGAGCGATAGAAAATGAGATAGAAAGATAAAAGTCGCTTTCAAGATCAAAAACCGTGCCTCTCCCTTCATTTCTTTTTTCTTCTTCTCCATTGCGTATCAGACTTTTACGTATAAGATCCTTTCTTTTTTCATTTTTCCCCTTTTTTCTTCGTTCCTTTTTTTTTTTTTTATATCCCAACACCGGATAAATCTTTCTTATGTAATCATAAAAAAGCACAGTTGGTTGCGACGATAAAGAAAAAAAAAAAAAAGGAAAAAGGGTTCCTAGATAAGCTAAGATAAGAATTCGATCTTAAAACAATGTTGCGTCATCGTTGGTGAAACCACGAAATGAAAAATAAAATGTTTTGAGGAATCGCATTGGTAACTGAGAATTGTGAAGTTTCCGTTCTTTTCTCTTTCCTCTTTTTCTTTTAAAAGATGTCGTCGATTTGTATTCGAAGTACCGTTCGTTTACTATGGAAATATTCCTTCCAGTTCTCAGGACGAACGATCGCGATATTTATGGTCGCAGCTGGTAGAACCGATTTTGTTCAGATTTTTTTGATTTGATCGATTTCGAAACGGTTATAATAATAAGAAGAATGTGATGGAAGCTAGGCCGTACTAATACTCGTTAGTCCGACGTTGAAATATAACATTGATTTCTTCGTAACGGTTTCATCTTTCCTCATCCGTGTCCTTTCGTGTTTCACGGAAGTGTTGTTCTCTTTATCTTTTTAGTCTTGTTTCGATTATCCAGTCCACTTAAGATGGACAACACGAAGGTTATCGTCTCTAGGCGTTCCACCATTGAAAGTGAAACTGTTCGTGGTTCAATAAAAATCTTAAGTATCCTTTCAATTCAATGAACTGACCTTTCCCTCTCTGGTGGTGGTCGCCATTCGAAAAACAGATGTCTATACTCTGGTGAACTTAGTCTAACGTATCTTATCGTTCAACAAAAGAAAAAGAGAAAAGAAAAAGAAACAAAAAAAAAACATTTCCACTTGGAGTCTTACTTAACTTTGATAATTACATACAGTATTTAAAAGATAAAATTGCTCGAGTATCTTTTTCATTTCGAAAACAAACAAAATCGTTACAGAGACACCCCGTACATTAGATTTATATTAAATGATAAAAGTATCATTAGCGTGTCACAAAAAATACTACTTATTATTAGGATCGATTTTTTTATTGTGCATGGTAGGATACATTTACGTAAACCATAGTATCCACGGATGAGTCTGGTATAACTACGTGAACGAATCGAAGCAGTCGGAAGTAATTAACATAACATCGATGTCCATTGTTCATCGTCGAAACCGGATCTCCTTCTCGACATTGCTATATTCAGAAAAGAACAACAACGTTTGTGTATGTAGAACAATCGAGTTTGTTCCTCGAGTTCGATTCTTAAGTTTCCTCGGAAAATAATTGACAACGTGTCGGAAGAGAAATAATAGTTATATTAATAGCTATAATCATAATCGATTGGAACGATTCGAAAGGGTAATAAACGCAAAAGAGATTAATTTGTTCCTTCAGGAAATGTGTTAGCAATACGATAAATGAGTGTGTGCGTGTCTGTACATCCACACGTAGATATATAGATCATTACGAAACAATATAGAAACGTTGCGAAATGAGCTAAGTGAAACGTTAAAGTTAATTTATATATATATATATATACACATATATATACATAAAATGTGTATATAATATAATATATATATATATTATATATTAATAATATATATATATTATTTTGATTATAACGAGGTAATTAATTCGTTAAATTAATTCTCTATCTCGGGCGTGACTTAATTAAGACGAATAGTTAATTCAATGGTAAATTAGTTCCTCCTGGCGTGGCTTACGTGAATCTTCTTCCAAGCAAAGAACTTAACGAATAGCGGTGTTCGACGAAGCGTGAATTATGAAGTATCGAATCGAAAGGTTCGCGATGAAGAAATATCGATACACGAGGTTGAACGCGATCGGATCGATATAAGGATCGAGTTATAGGAAGGAGGCACAAGTGCTTTTGCTGTTTCGAATTTATATACGAGATTGCCTGTAGGAAGAACAACATCCGTCGTTCTTTCTCACTTTTCGAAGGAAGTAGAAAGTTTCAGGGATCGAAACTAAGTGTCTGTTACATACTTATATATACTCACATACACCTGCAGATATACGTGATTTCACGGTATCGATCGTACGTTATAATATTAAAGAAATAATTATACAGAGACGATCGCGAGACTTCACGAATTCCCAATTAAGATTTCTCCTTGAGAAAATATTTTTAATATGTTCTTCCGCCTTTCTTGGGTTCATCCTTTCTCTGATTCTCTTTTTTTTTCTTTTCTATTTTTCTTTCTTTTAAATTCGATAATGACGATAACGAAAATGAAAAGATTAAGCGGTAAAGAGATCTATCGAGGCAACAAAAAAAAAAAAAAAAGAAAGAAAAAGAAAAATCAGACGAAGCAAATAAATTGACTTAAAACAAGAAACGAAAAAAAGAAAAAGGAAATTTTCTACTGAGAAGTGCTAAAATTGGATTGAATTCTCGGGGCAATGGAACGAAACTGTAATGCTAGCTCCGTTGTTAGGGAGCCGCATACCTGAAGTCGATCGGACATTGCCTGTAAGTGAAAGTGTCGCTGGTCGAGTTGGTCATACGTTCAGATATATTCGTACAAATGTATATGTACAAATATATACGTACGTGCTAGTCTTGGGCAATATTTAATTCGATCGACTATTGCAATTAACGATGAAATTCTTAATTACTAATACGATACTAATATAATAATTTTAGTTCGAATTAATCAAAAGGACTAGTCGACGAAGTAATTCATCAATGCAAGTGTTTCAATATTTTATTCAAAGAAACTTATTTTATGGACGTAAGTAAATCATCGATTCGGTATTACGAAATAAAATCGTTGACAAATTAATATGTAAAATTTTTGTCATCTTATCGTATCGATTAATTTTCAAAAGATAAAAAAGAGATATATATATGTACGAAAAAGAAGATATATATATTCAAATATATATATCTTCTTTTATAAAAAAGAGATATATAAAAAAGAGATTCTTGTATAAAAAAGAGATATATATATTCAAAAGGTAATAAAGAGATATATATATTGCTTAAGACTGCTGATACATAGATAGGAAAAAGCTACTTGGAAATCTGTAGACTGTAGATCTGGCCATACCAGGCTTCCGATCGTATACACGAGGCATGTAGATACATGTATACATAGACTATCGATATATCGAGTATTTCTATTCCTGTTTTCACGTTCCAACGTCCAAAGGATAGATATCATGTGTCGTAGATACGCAACGCTGAGAAAATCATTGGTAGAATGTAGCAAACGTGTGTGTATATATATATATATATATATATTGTTATATAGATAAATGCAAGTATCTCGTGCCTACGATGCAGGACGTTAAGCCGATGGTGTATCGATGATGATCGTCTTGAGAACAGGACTCTGATGATCTAACGTTTATTCGATACAGGATTACCTGAGGATCTCTTATACATATACATATATACGAGTATCTATACGATTTCATACTTCCTACGATAAGAACGATATCTTCCAGTCTTAAATAAGAAATAATACGATAGCTCGATAAAATTAAAGCTCCTTTTAAGAGAGTACCTACTCTACCATCTTTTTTTTTTTATTATTATTTATTCATCTTTTTTCCCAACAATTTTCTCAATAAAATTTCGATAATGAGAAGGAAAGAAAAGAAAAAAAAGAAGAGAAAGAAAGGAAATTTCATGATCACTTTTGAACGATTTTTTATTACCCGTTATAAATGGATCGTGAAGAACGTTGAAGGTGCAGGAACTTGTTCAATGAACGATTCTACTCTATGAGATGTATACTTATCGTCCTGAACATGCGGGTAATAACGGTTACTCAGTAGCTCGTTCCTGGAAGAGTTACGGTTATTCTGTCGATTTAGAGTAGGCCAGGAAAATGATCGTGGGATCTTTGAAGATCTCGATTAATGTAGGAACATTTTTATATGTAAAATATTGCCTTGTCTTAAACTTAAACAAAGTTAAAAATTTTTAATATTAAATCTAAAAATAATTTCTATGTATCAGAAGATAGATCGAGATAGATCGATATTCGAGATAAATATAAGAAATAAAATCTCGTTATCCTCTAAAGGATAAATAGGACTTCCTATCGGTCTTGATAGCCGGTTTTAAGTATAAAGAAACTTATGAGAGAAAGAGATACTTTCGATCGAGTTTGTCGAACAAGCGAGTGAGCTTACGATTGCGGAGAAAGTTCCGTGGCGGCCTTAAAGGAATCTCCACGGCATCGTCAAGGACGACTTCGTCGACACAACCACAAACGATTCCTGTCCGCGGAAAGGTTAACACGATTAGCTCGATCGACCGACCGAGTAATCGACTATTTCATTTCATTTAGAGTGTGATTAAATGTACCACCGATATATATATATAGGGAGAGAGAGAGAGAGAAATTTAACTAGTCTGTTTATAATTGACTCATTCGTGTCATTTATATGTTATTTATGTATATGCTTTTGATTTAAGCGTTCGATCGTATCCATCTCTGAAAGCGGAAGACGAAATCATCAAAGCGTGTTAGAGGACAAATGAATAATCCAAACGCATTGACACGCTTATTCTATTCACGATAATTAGATTAACGACAGGGAAAATTTTTAATAGTTTGGAAAAGAACGGAGAGGAGAAAAACAATAAAGAAGAATTGTTAATAATTAAATTAACGTGGAAAAATTCGAATGAGTAAGTCGGAAAATTTTTAATTGAAAAAAGTAACATTTGAAGAGATCCTAGGGAAGTATTTAATATGTATTTAAATTTTTATCTATGATATCTGATATATAATTGCCAATAAGAAATTTTAGCGGTTAAGTTTAAAGAGATATTTGATAATTAGACCTCCGAAGGATTGCTAATAATTATTTATAAAATATCAAGGGAAATTCGTTAAGTAAATGTCAAGCAATGAATAAAATTATGAAGAATAAAAAGAAAAAGAAGAAGAAGAAGAAACGAGTGCTATGTATGTTATGTAGTATACGTTTGGTGAAAGCTAAATACCAGCTTAAGGACGACTCGCCAATATCACCAAGGCCGTTTTCCTTAGAGTCTTTCCAAGATTTCTTCTTCTTCGTCGACTTCTTCTTTTTTTTTTCTTCTTCTTTTTTCTTCTTCTTTTTCTTCGCGTTCGTCGTCGTCTTCGAGCGGTTAACCTAATTAGCGATTTCCGTGTGATCTGGCGCGATTGCGCGATCATCCAAGTTGCATCGTGATCTACGAAACATGCCGGCAAAAGGAAACACGAAAGAGTAAAAGGCGAAAGAAGAAGGAGGATATATGAAGATGTACATAACGGTCGAGTCGCGAATATTTCGACCCCGATTAATTGAACACTTTGAAATCGTTACAGGATGATGAAGAATTCTCTTCTTACCTTATAATATATCGTTCGATTTATAATATTAATTTACAGCAATATTATTTACATCGGTAGATGATTTACAAACGCATATATATATATCGATGGTTATCACACTTTAAGAATAAGAAAGTACGTTCATCAATTAACTCGAAAGAAACTTTGTTAATTTTAAACGTGCTAAGGAAAAAAAAGCTAAACAATTTTTATGTGTAGTCATTTATTATAGTAAACCTGCAATTGTCAGATTTACTGACAGCTGTGGAATGAAGGATTGATCACTATGGTATACCAAATTGACTATAACAAATTCTAAAGAATAATGGATTCGAATCGAATAAAAAGAGGAATGTCGAAGACACCAGGACACATACCAATCGTGTTGCTTACCATAACGGCTTTAGCAATGTAACAGAACGAATCTAACTGTCCAGCGCCATTTCGAGAACGGTGAACGTCCGTTCGTTGGCTGACTGGTTGTAACGCGATAAGTGTCGTGTATTTGTTGTCAAACTATCTTAGCAGGAAGTTCTTTTGGAATTCGAACTGTCTGGGTAGGATTAAAGAAACTGGGCCAGATCGGAGTCTGTAGTTGCCGAACGCGAAAGTTGGGAAATCGATGCTTCGAACGAGTGAGAGAAAGAGAGAGAGAGAGAGAGAGAGAGAGGAGGTGGAGGTGGAGGGAAAGAGAGAGAGAAAACTTTCGTCAGATTCTCTCCATTTTCTTTAAACGTTTAAACGTTGTATTCTCATATCCTTTTTCTTTTTTTCTTTTTCTTTTCTTTTTTATTTTTATCGATTTTGTCCGGGAAATTTACATGCTTGCTTTCCATCAATACCTAATCGCTTCAACCTCGAAATCTTAAGGTAAGAGTTCGAACGTGAATGCTTTTAAAGGAAGCCATTCCTAGATGGATAAAGAGAAAGAGAAATTTTAACAGAGACGATAGACAAGTTTGATTTTCTTTTTCTTCTTTCTGAATGAATTATACGGCCAAATTCGGCCATAATCACCTACATATGTTACTCGAAAGTGTTTATTTTTTCGTGTGTATTTTTTTTCTATTTTCTTTTTTTCCTTTCTTTCTTTGTTTTTTTTTTCTTCTTTTTTTTTCCTTTCAAAGAAAAAATCTACAGTAATATACGTGAAACCGGTCCGAATCGAAATCGATGAAACGGTGAACGGATTAAGTAATTACTATCATTAAAGTCATAGTCTGTCGAGGATTGTCTTATGACAAAGTAACTATTATTTCGAGCAATAAACCGAACCTGTATATCTATCGAAAATACCACATTCTTATTATATAGTATACATCGTCGAAAGTAGTGATACCGGCCGTCTGTAGAAACTCGAATGAAAGCTGCTGCTTACCGTCGATGGAGACGCGTAAGAAGTGAATCTCGCGTTTTACGGTGTATCTCTACTCCTTGTGGACATTTATATCAGCTGGCAAAAGAGAGAGAAAGAAAGAGAGAGAGAGAGAGAGAGAGAGAGAGATTAAGACTGGTTTTTCCACAGCTTAGAAATCCCGGGAGAGTCAGCAGAGAATGAATCGATCGATCTCGATCCTACTGATATTATCTCTCTCCCTCCCTCTCTTTCTCTCTTTCTCTTTTTCTCTTTTACTCTTTTAAGATTGAGGCGAAAGGAGACACCTGTGTGACCACATTTGTGCACACGCGTGACCACCTCTCTGGATCATCGTAAAGAAAATGTATGTGTTTTATATGTGTGTGTGAAAAGAGAGAGAGAGAGAGAGACAGAGAGATGAATCCTTTAAAGATCACGAATATGAATGATCTAGAAGATGAGATCAGTATAGGTCGAAATTTTTTTATTTATTATAATCTTTTTTGCTTTTTTTTTCTCTTTGTTTTCTTCCTTTTTTTTATCATCGAGCACACGTTCACCGAACAATTTTTCTTAGAGAAATATCGTTCAAAGAAATATCGACGAAATACGAGAGAAAGGCACGACGAATGACCCAAATAAGAGTCTCTCTCTCTCTCTCTCTCTCTCTTTTTCTCTTGAAGTCGATATCCGCACGGAAGAGAGTGCTGACAAGCTCGTGGCCGTGAGCAAGGAAAAAGTCCTGTTATGTTGGTACCGATATGTTAATTCAAAAGTAATAAGGTATTTAGCGAGGCCTCCTTCTCGATCCGGTCCCTTGAAGGCAACGAGGTAACTCGACGATGACTCGGTCAGGTGTGCCAGACGAATTTTAAATGGTGAAAGTTTAACGAGAAGTCGAAAGATTTGTTGTCAAAAAGTCTCGAAAATTCAATCGATTAATCGACGTTTTGTTGTTTGCGAGAACAACCTGTTCCAAGTCATTTCGAAATCTTCGATTTTGATTAAGAGAATAAAAAAAAAAAGAAAAAAGGGGAAAGAAAAAAAAGAAGTCCAATTAAAAATGATAATAATCACGATCTCTCGAATAGCTTATATTTATTTTCTTGATCTTTAAAGATTGTTTACAAGTTACGTGTCTCGTGGCAATGGGGGCCCACAAAGTTCTTGGGCCCCACGATGCGTGCATGCATCTATAGCCGGTTCGACTGCATTTCACAACGGCGGTGGTACACACACACACACACTTATATATATATATATAAGTGACTGGACGAATACAGACGAATACACATGCAAACGAGGAGCCAACGTGGCCCGTTGCAAGCTTTTACACGACAATCTCTAAGCGTTCGTGTCAAGTACTACTAATACACTCTTATTTCGATTCCTATCCGCAAGACCTCAAATGTAAAAGCGCATGAAAACGATTGGCTTGCCTCGAGAATATGAGAGAGAAAGAGTGATATCTCATTCGATCAGAACGAATCACGATTTTGCGTCGAGTTTCATCCTCTTAGAGAGAAGTTGAAACATTTTCAAAAGACTGAATTAATTTTTATTAATCATTTCACTTCTCTTCGTTAATCTTTTTATTTGTTTCATGCTCATCTTATTTATCATCTTATTTATTAATTAGTTCATTTTTCGTCTTCAGATATTTTTAATTTATTTTTGATTCAGAGAAACGACGAAAGGATCGATTTAGACCTAAGTTCCTTTTACACGTTCCTTTCTTTTTATTTATTTATTTTTTACTTTTACATTTTTATGTCTAAAAACCACACATAAAAGGGGGACATTGCTATACGTTAATAAATGCGACGACGTGATTTACATGTCGATGTTATTCTCTCTTTGAAAAATATATAAAAAGATGTACGAGCTTGCCGTTGAGACTTAAGTCTGTGGGTACTTAAAAGGCGTTTAAAATTCTACCATGAATTCACTCACCCACATACATGCATGTTTCTACTACGTAGAGACGTTTTCTCTGCTTACTTTTACCCCAAGAGGATTCAAACTCTAAGAAGCTACGTCCGTTCCCTTTTGGCCTTCCTTCCCGGACACGCATGGAATCACAATTTCAAATATTCTAACCGATCATATACGTCCATTACATCTACTATCTTTCTTGTATTTTATTACACCTAACAAATTTTTCTTTTTCCATAAAAAATCTTACGAAACTATTCAAATATCATATTTACGTATTAACGTCGATAATACAAACGTGAACACAATTTTATTAATCATTCAAGAATCTAAATAAATCATCAATGCATTCTCTTTGAAACGATTAAATATTGTATCGTTATAATGCACTATTAAAAAAAGGAAATAATTATTTCAGAATTTTATTTTAAAAAGGAAAAAGAAGGAAATTGTAAAAATATCTGCTTCCTTTATTAAATGTTAAAAAAAAAAGGGAAAAGATAGAATTAAATTTGATAATAAGCTAAATGACTGAAACGAAGTATTCTAATGTGCTGATTAGAATTAAAAAAAAAAAAAGTAGAAAAAGAAAGAAAAAAAGAAAGAAAGAAAGAAAGAAAATTGTGGAATAAAAACGTTGGCATAGGATTAGAATTAAGACTTCATATATTCGTTGCGCAACGTTACTTCTTCCATATGGTAGTAGTGTTAGACGAAAGCACCCACGACGGAAATTCATTCGAAAGATATCATCGATTTTTCTCGATCTTATAATCTTATTCTCGAGACTCGTTAACGATAGAAAAAACGTAAGATTGTATCACTTTGTAATTTAACGCGAGTGTACGTTGATTACACAGCAAGTAATTGCACTATTTATGAATCAGCTAAGTAGAGTTTTCAGTCGAGCATTCAAATCACCGGTCAGTGCTCTTACCAGAATATCCCGTTCTTTTATTGTTATATTATTGTTTAAAAAAAAAAGAATAAAAATTAATGAAAGAAGGAACAAAAAAAAAAGAATGATCGTACGAGAAAAAAATTAGAAATAAATTAATTAACTCGTTTATTGTTATTGGCAATCATAACTTAGTATCTTCATCTGGAGTTAATGGCGCTATGAGTTACTTTAAATGTTCGATATTTATTATAAACAAAAAGTGCATAATAACGTGTGACGTTTGCATTATTTATCGCAAACACTTACAACATAATTATTATATATAATTTTTAATTTATTATATATAATAGTATTTATATAATGTTACGTTGCAACAAAAATACTAATGATTATTGCTGTGTATACTAAATATTTTTATCTGTGAAACATTTTCAAAGAATTTCAAGAACGTGAGTTCTTCGGTATTAGGTGATTAGCCTTCGAGAGTTTTCAGGGCCAAACAAAATACTCTACGTGCTTAGGTTCAATTCTAAAGAAACATAGATTCAAAAGAACAACCTTCGAAAATTTTTAAATGTATAGGAAAGGAGAAATCTTTGTAGAAAGAAACGTGTTACTGGTCAAATTACCAACACGGGATAAATTTCCTGAGTGTGAGACGTTGACCAAACCTAGTCATAAAATGTGGAGAAATTCTCTTGAACAACTCCGTACGTCTTCAAAATTTTATTGCTATTTTATATGCTTCTCTTTTACTAATTAATATCTATGAAGTCGATTATAATCAATGAGAGATATTCTAACGAGTTCACACTTCAAAGACATCTTATCAACTCTTAAAAATATATATGTATAATAAGAATTCTTTGATCTTCACGTTTAATTAAAAAATCAAAAAACATTCAGAAAAAAAATAGTTGTAACGATTGGTAAAAAATTAGTAAATTATTCACGGAGAATTAATTAGATAGATGTTAGATAGATACAGTCTAAACAATAGAGATTTGGTATTGAATCGTTTGTTTAAAATTACAGTTTATGGTGTAAAAAGTATCCGTACGAAATGTGTTTATGAAAAATATATTGAAAAAATGAATTATTAAGTTTGAACAGATAGCGATAACTTCTACTCTATCGTGCAGAAAGGTCACGCTTTCGTAATAGATAATTGAAATACATAATACATAATTAAAGTTTTATTTTTGGAATTACGAAAATAAAACAATCGCAAAAAATATAGATCAAGAGTGTTGGATTAAAAACAGAAAAAAAAGATATGAAAGGAAATAACGAAGCCACAATTTGTGATAGATCATAGATTATAACAAGATGATATAATACAAGATGATTAACAATAAAGAAGCATTCTATAAAAAGAAGAAAAAAAAATGGAATTGGATAAAATTGATCATGTATTTATTTCTATTTCAACTTAAAAAAGAAAAAAAAACAAATTTTAGAAAACGATACAATCCAAATAAAAGAGGTCTTAGCTCAAAGCGATATAAACAACATTGTCCTATTCGAAACAGATGTAAGGTTTAAACGTATTTTATATGCATAAATAAGACGAGAAAAACGATGCATTGTGAAATGCAAGAAATAACTTAATATTACGAGTAAATTCGTACTTCAAACTATATACATACCTATATTACACAAGATCGTTAAAACGATTATTTTTCTAAATGAAATTTAACATTTATATTAGTTACTAAATTTGTTCACTTCTCCCTTTTTTTATCTCTTTTAATTATTATTAAAATATTCGACGTTCGTGGAGAGAATTGAATTAGAAAAAGTTGATAAAAGACTAACTTTCGATGCGATGCAATTTATTATAAGAATGCAAGTCTGCAGTATCGGTTGCATCCTTCGAAAACGTTTACCGTCTGTCACCCACGTTCTCCATTAAATTTATTTCTATAACGAATGATTTCCAAAAAAGAAAAGAAAAAAAAAAATACAGTTAACCATTCCCTCGTAAGAAATCTTAGCCAACGTATCAACAAATCACAAAATCATAACTAAATATTTCTCTAAATGGATATCGCTTGCTTAGAAACCGGTATCGATAATAATAAAAAAAAAAAAAAAAAAAAGAAAAAAAAAAGATGCATTAAAAAGAAACTCACCCTTAGCGTTTGTTCCTAGATCCCCATGGCACTGTATACACTGACAAGCACAATTTCTGATCCTCTTGCACGAGACGATAAGGATCTTGTATCGTATCGATCCTTCTTAACGATTATCTATCATTCGCTATAACACTCGCGCGTATTTTCAACGCTTACGTTAAACGTTCGATGATTTCAACAAGGTTTATTAAAGAAATGAATGATACGACGAAAGGATGTTTAATTTTAGAGAAGGTAAAAACGAACTATTATAAAGGAAGATCAAGACCATGTGTCTGTTGAGAAACAGAGAGAGAGAGAAAGAAAGAAAAAAAAAAAGAAAAAAGAAAGAAAGAAAGAGAGAAAGAAAGAGAGAAACAAAAAAGAAAAAGAGAGAAAGAAAAAGAGAGAAAGAAAAACAGAGAAAGAAAAAGAGACAAACAGACAGACAGACAGACAGACAGACAGACAGACAGAAAGAAAGAGAAAGAGAGAAAGAGAAAGAGAAAGAGAAATGTCTCTTCTCACACGGCACCGGCCGATGAGGAGGACGATTCCGCGGCCTTTTCCTTAACGAATCGAAGCGAACGTTGGGTCTCTCCCGACTAGCTGACCGTACGACTGGGGCAAAGGACCCCGCGGGCCTGCGCGCCTGCGCGTCTCTTCGCCACAAAGCGTCCCACCTCCCTCGACCCTCCTTTCCCTCTTTCTCTCTTTCCTTCCTTCCCTCAACGTTGCATTGGCAGCTCTTCTTAGCTGCTTTTGCCTCGAGCAGGACAAAAGGTGGGAGGAATATAACTGGCAACCCTCTTCGAAGAGACCTGTTCTTTTCCTTCGTCTATATACTTCTCTCGTTCTCTCTTCTATCCTCTCCTTTTTTCTCCTTCTCTCGTACCTCTCTCTTTCTCTTTTATTTTTCACCTGCGAGACGACGAGAGTTTAGTCTGCTGCACAGGTGGCAGCACCTCGCCCGAATCCTTCTTATTATCTTTTCTTCTTCTTCTTCTTCTTCTTCTTCTTCTTCTTCGAGGATTATGTTCTCTTTTCCTTTTTTCTTGTTCCTCTTTTTTTCTTGTTTCTCTTTTTCTTTTTGTTTTTTTTTTTGTTCTCGTTCGAAAAGAATTAAAGATGGAGCATACTCCTTTCCGTTGTTATTAATTTTTGGTTTCTCTCTTTCTTTCTTTCTTTCTCTCTTTCTTTCTTTTTTTTCTTTTTTGATTTTTCTTTTCTTCCTTCGTTTCCCTTTCGCTCTTTTATTATTTCTCTCGATGGCGGATAATTTTTGCGCGCTACGAATCTACGATACCGTTGCTGCGATCGTGTTTTAATTTTTATCTTTAAAATTGATTCCTTTTTTTTTTATTATTAGTATTATTATTATTGTTATTATTATTATCTCGAAGAAATGGCTGCGCGTTGACCTCGAAGAGAAAAATGATTTTTTTTTGATGTAGGCATTTGAAGTGATATCTAATGACTCGGTTGTTTATATTCTCGAATGATATGCATTAAACCACTAATAGAAATAATTATATGTTAGATAGGCACTAATGTATTTGGTTTTATCTTTGAATGTCTTTAGGAAAAGGATAAGGAGGGAAAGTGGAGTGCACGATTATTAGTTATTGATATGAACTTTACTTAGAGACGATAAGTATCTATCGGATGAATCTATTCCACAGATTTACGTTATAATTTTTGTTCTATTAATTTCTTTTTCTGTTTCTTTTTTTCTTCTTTATTATTCGTAGAAGTTATTATTATTTTTTTTTCTTTTATAAGATATTTTAAATAACAAGCAATTGTCTGAATAACAGACATTAACTATAGTAAAAGTTAAAATAATTACACGTTAAGTTCCAACATTACAATTTAAAATTTAAGCATGTGAAGTTTTATTTTTAAATGTTATTGTTAAGAAAGGGAAGGGTCCGATACTTGTGGATGCACATCAGTGATCGCCATGTGCGTTAATAATTTCTTCTTCTTTTTTTCCTTTCGTTCTTCTACGTCGTTTTTACACTCGTCTCTTCAATTAAAAATAGAAGAAAAAAAGATAACAAAAAAGAAAAAAAATTCTGTCCCAATCTCAAACATGTCACGAGGCCACCAACGTAGGTAAACTCGAATCATCCTCGAACGAGTCTCGAATTTGCTCGAGATCGTAGAGGGAGACTCGACTTCCGGATAATCATGAAGACGAGTCACCTGTTGCTTGAACAACGCAAAAAGTAACTCCGTTAGAGGATTAACACGTTCGCGCGAGGGAAGAGAACGATTTCCGGATGGGCCGATGCACATGAGCAAATAGTGCTTCTTAAAATAAAGAAAAAATAAAAAGAACAAATATAATATAATGCAAATCAACGAAGTATGTTTCTTAGAGTAACAAAACCTAACGTAGAACAATGCATATGAACGATATGTTTAATAAAAAAAATATATATATCTTTCAATATAAAATAAATAGTATAAGAAACAGTATATTGTATAATCGCAACATAGGTTTTGATAATATGCATTATGAGATTAATCTCGTTTGGATGTTATTTTGAAAGATATTTCATGATAAAAGTAATAGAATATTTTTTTTTATAAACGACTATAAGATGTATGATTTAATTTTAATTACTATAATATTGAGAATCAATCATATCTTTTTTGAATTTGCTTTATAATGAATATTTGTATAAGTAATTGAGAGATCCTAACGACAAATTATTTGAACAAAAATTAAGAAAAAAAAAAAGGATGATAGTGATGCTCAATCAGTTTGATCTTGCCTTTCCCTTTCCGGAACATGAACAGGTAGTGAATCATCGATACGTACCTGAGATACTGTTACAACCATAAGAAAGTCTCTCTTTCTCTCTCTCCTCTCCTCTCCTTCTCTCTTAGCTCTTTGCATTGTTCCCTTGGATACAACATAGAAACGCGTGCGTGGGCACGTCGTCGTTGTCGTTTCGGAATTCAAAATGAAACGTTGGAAACACACGGTCGAAGTTGATGAATTTGGTATGTGTTAAGTGAGTAAATATATGGTAGGTTGAAGAAAAGTGAGTTTTCTATGGTGAATCGGTTGTTGTTGAGCAGGAGGAGTAAGAAGGGATGATAGGATAAGGTAGAAAAAAAGATTACAAAAATTTAACATGATTGGAAACATCTTTTTCTTCTTTTTTTTTCGATTTTATTTTTAAGAAAAATTTCCGAAAAAAAAACCATGTTAAATTCGTCAATAATAAGTATATATAAGTATTGATATTTAATGATACTACCATAACAAATGTTGATACAATAAATGATACTATGTACAATTAGATTTAAATAGATTCGATAACGTTTTTGTTCATTTTTTTTTTTCCTTTTTTTTTTTTCAATCACGTTATCGCAAAGTTAATCGAGTAACTTACGAAACTATACGTATACTATACTGTGACTAAAATATTTACTTACTAATTAGAGAACACATGTGAAAGTCATAGATATATATTGTTGACTATTTCAACTCACGGTAATGAGTGCAAATTAGAAATGTATTTCGTGCTTCGTCATCTTGCCTTTTCGAGCGTCACTTTTCGATAATGCATTTTTGTGTAATAATCCACGTTAAAGGATTTCACTTATCAAAATTAGATCGTTCAAACGTTTCGGTCAAAAAGTAAAATAGAAAAGCCTCTTCCGTGATGCACGAATTTCTCCTAAATATATATATTAAAAAAAAAATTTAAAAAAAAATAAAAATAAAACAAAAAAAAGACATTCTGTGAATAGTTCAATTAGTTAAAGATGACACTGGGGCAACTTGAAAAATCTGCGATTTTTTGTTCACTTTAAGAATGAAATTTACAATATTTAAAAAATAATATTTAAAAAAGAAAAAAAAAGAAATAATCAAGAAAAGATTGAAGTCGCGTATTTTACAAATTGCCCTCGTATATAATAATTATAAAAAAACATAAGAGAAAACGATAATAAAAAACAATATGCAATGAACACGTAAAACAAAACCACAACATATTTCGTCATCATTCTTTCTAAATCCGAACACAACGTATCTACCTATTTTACAAACAGGCAATGGTAAAAGGAATATAAAAAAAAAAAAAAAAAGAAAGGACATGATTCGTAAAAAGTTACATCGCTCGCTCGCTCGCTCGTTCTAATAACAAAAGAAATAAAAACCAAAAACAAAAAAGAAACAAAAAAAAAAAGAAAGCATGATAAAAAATGTTAAGACAAGAGAGTCATTTTCTTCGTTAATGCGATTCAATATGAACTTATCACGAACTTAATCGAATTTCTCATTGAGGACCTTCTTCTTTATCTTTTCATGGAATTTTTCGTTTCTTTTTTTTTCTTCTTTTTTTTTGGAAATGTCATCACGTGGTCAATTCAAGATATCGTTTGTTTTCGATCGAGCCATAACTGTGAGAATATCGTCCGCTGTAAGATGCTCTAGACCAAGCACCAGCTCTGTTCGAATAACTGTTGCAAGCTATCAACGAGTTCATGCCATTCGGCCTGTCTATCGGTACGCTTTGACCACGAGCAATACGATAGCTACCACTTTTTGATCGACCACTGTCTGTCAAAGGTACTCTTACGTCATCAGCTACACCAATTTCCGTGTAAGGTTTTGGCCCTTTCGAACAATTGCTAAGAAACACTGCAGCGAATATAGCCTAAAAGAAATTGTTTCGTTTTTGATAGTAGAGATTTTTGAAAATAATAATTTACTCACTGTCAAGGATTCTTTCTTTCATTTTTTCTTTTTTAATATTAGAACTATATAGCTAGTTAGTCTTTACTATATCCATCATTATTTGTTATTATTTTTAATTAATTTAATTTTATATCTATTGTTATTTATTTCAATCATTGTAGAAGAAGAAATTTGTAATCAGTGATTTTGATGGATTTGATAGTTCTATTATTAAAATTATATTGAGTATAATTAAACTTACGATCATTAAGTGAAGAATAACAATAAACATCGAGGCATTTCTAAATCCAATGTTATCTAAAAGAATACCAGCTACACTGGGACCAATAAAGGCTCCCAACGCAAAGGTACTTGTCCAGAGACCACTGATTAAACCATAAGTTTCAAGATTATTTGGAAATCCATAAGATCTAAAAAGAAAAATATTATGAATCAATTATGTTTTTTGTAATTATATTAAACATAGCACCTAAAGATCGATAATTGCAGTTGACAACTTTATCCGTTGGCTTAGTTATTCTATTCACGTTGCATCTTTCTATTGATAGATGGCACTTGTGATCGTAGTTATCGTGCAAGTATAAAGTATTGCCTCTCTTCAGGCGCAAAATGAATTGATCATAAAAATAATTAAAGGTAATAAATAGAAAATGACATTTACATGCATGTTCTTAGAGCATCCGTGAAACTAGCAACCAATTGAGCAGACATTCCTAAACCATGGATAACGAGTCCACAAACCGTCATCCAAATCAATGTAGGATATGGTATGAAGGGTGCAGGTCCTACCAAAGAGAATGCAATAGCAACGAGAATACATCCTATTGCTGTTACCACCTGTAGAAGAAAAAAACAAAAATCGATTAAGTTTTCACGTTTTATTAGATCGATCGTCAATCGAATTTTAAAGAGTTTTACTTTTGGATGTGAATATTTGTCACAAAACCAACCCCAGATTGGAGCAGTAAGAGCATAAGTGCCACCATTGATGACAAACATCAAGCCCAAAACTACATGGCTCAAATTAAATTGACGTAAATGTGGTTCCAATGTTGCCTGTAAGAATCCTATACTCATACTAGTTGCAATTATCGACGAGGTTGCTACTAAAACTCCTGGAATCCTTAGAACCTTCGAAACACCTGAAAAAATTTTCGTGTCATTCGGAATTCTCATATCATGGATACAGTTAGAAATATTAGAGATTTTCGAGTACCTCCAGTGTTTTGTGCGTCCTGTTCACGATTATTATGCATTGGTAAAATGAATGCTGTCATGACAGCTGATAAAAAGAGTGCCGAACCTAGGACAGCAAATGGTGTTGTGTATCCACCGACCTAACAGAGACAATAATGTTTGTTTCATGTCTTTTACAGATGTATTGTTTCTTCTTTTATTTTTTTATTTTTTATTTTTTTTTTTTTTTTTATCAATCGTTTATAAATAATAAATTTGATGTTTTCGTTACGCGTGTATATGTATATATATATAATATATATACCTGATAAAGAGCACCACCAACTGTAGGACCAACGATAAGTCCCAAACCAAAGAACGTTTCCAAGCTAGCAAATGTCGTCGCAACATTATTCGGAAATTCTTTAGCGATAATCGCAAAACTGGCAGTTAGAAAGGCGGCGTTTCCAAGTGCCTCGACAATCCTAATCAAGAAGGAGAGGATTATAAATGGATAGTGACCGTCGACCTTATCCAGCAGACCGAAAAAGATAGCACAAGTTCCTGTCGTCAAGATACCGCCATTGAATAACAACTTCGGACCGATCCAGTTTAACTGCAAACAGAAAAGATCTGAGACATTTTGATTAATTAAGAACAAAGGTCGTTAGTACTTTATCCTCGCATAATCGAGTAAGTACGCCTGAAAATTTATAAGAAATTTTTCACATTGGTATTTCTTTCGAGAGCACATTTATCTCTTATTATGGAGTTCGTTATCGTTTCGAGAGAATACGATCGTAACTAAAACGTAATTATTTTAACTTTCCTTTTTTCATTCTAATTATATCTCAGTTGGTATTAATAAAACGAATGGAGTTTCGTCAATCTTCGTTGATTGAGAAAGAGAAACGCAAGAGCCTAAACATGACTAATCATTTAAATCTAAGTGTTACGTCGATAGTTAGCTTATGATCGAGTTATTTAATTATATTAGGATTTAATGTGTACTTTTCTTTTCCTTTTTTTTCCCTTTCTTTTCTTCTATTACTTTTAATTAATATCAGGTGTTACGATTGAAAACTCACGTGTTTTCCATAAATAGGACTGATGATGAAAACCACCAGCTCGAAAACTCCAAAGACCAATCCATACTCAGTTGGCGAGGCACCCTTTTTCTCAGCCTGTCGAAATTAATAATTATGTTATATTAATACCAAAATTGTTCTACATTTATGAGGATTTGACCAGCTACGCAGTTTATTATCTCTCCTTGGATTGCAATTAAACGGCTCGATAAGATAAAATATGATAAACTTTGTACGTATAATGTACGTTCTTACTTATATATATATATATGTAATACATCATCAAATTCTCGCAGAACTTCGACGCAGAAATAATTTCTCTATTTTTCTTCTTCTTCCTTTTTTTTCCTTTTATTTACTTTTCTTTTTTGTCCTCTCTCAAAAAGTTTGAAAAAATTCCTGTAGAATTTTTATCGAATCGATTCGTCGTTTCTTTCCTCATTAGTTTATAATTCGATCCGATCGTTTAGTCAGCGAAAACTGAGATAAAATCTTTTTTCTTTTTTTTTATATATATATATTTTTTCTTTTTCTTTTTTTTTTTTTTTTATACATTCGAAAAAGATACTATTCGATAAACTTTATGTTATATCAACTTACGATACTCGTCGATGAGACAATAATTACACTAATTATGAGAGATATTTAATTAGAAACTCGAGATCTCGTTGAATTTTTTGTTTTATTTTGTTTCGTTTTGTTTCGTTTTTTCTTTTTCATGAGATAACAATTTGTCGAGACTAATTTCGCTATTCCTCGATTAAAGAGACGTAATTAAAGAAAATAAAGAAAAGATAATTAATATGTGCTCGTTTTTCTTTTCCTTTTTTTTTCTCTTTTATTTTTCTTTTTTTTTTTTGTTTTCGTTTCTTTCTTATCTTTTTTTCACTTGCAAAAAAAGGAAGAACAGGAAAAAGCAACTTGGAAAATTAATTAAAAAATTTCTCGACGAACATCGTGGTTTTTATCGTAGAAGAAAGAAAAGCCGTGAAATTTTCTAACTTATCTTTACGATATCTCGTTCGTACGTTAACCCTTGAACTTTTAAAAGGACAATGAGAAAGACATATTCTCGACACTATTGTCCACACTTTTCTTTATTTTTTGTTTGAACTACTTTCGAAAACATCCTGATCATCGAAATCATTTCTTCTCCTAACAAGACAATAACTTCCACAACTAACCACGTTTATCGAGAAAAAAAGTATTATCAACTATTTAAAAGGCATGCTCTTTACTTCGTAAACAACGTGAAAGCTAAATTCTTTTGTATTACAACGATAACGTTCAGAACATTAAAAGGAAAATATAAAACAAACAAAAATAAATAAATAAATTAATTAATTAATTAAGTAAAATGATAGAAAAAATGAAGAAAGAAATACTTCGAAATAAGTATTACACGTTACAGCAACAATTACGATTACGATCAAACTAAAATTCGCGATTGAACGATCAATCCCTGTCAACAAAAAAAAAAAAAAAATAGAAAAGACAAAAAAGGAAAGAAAAAACGAAGCAAAAAAAAAAATATAAAATAAGAGGAAGAGAAACGAGAAATTTTACGATCTAACTATCATTATTTTACCTCTTGAGGATAGAAGGGTGCCTGAAGAGAGACGCAGATGGCATTAGCAAAATCCGCGATACTGATCACTATGAGAGTTAGCCATTGTCTCTTGGTGAACTGACCCACCATGACGGATAGAATTTAATTATCGAATCAACAAACAATTTCTATCAACACTTAACAGTTTTGAATTAACTGATCTATTCGTTTGATGTTCGAGTATTAAAGACGCGTCCTCGCTAAGTTCTGATGAACTTGTCACTTGTAGTAAATAATCCGTTCTCTCTCTCTCTCTCTCTCTCTCTCTCTCTCTCTTTCTCTCTCTCTCTCTCTCTCTCTCTCTCTCTTCAGAATCGGTTCGGTCGTTCGTGAGATTTACGAGAAGACACGAACGTTCTCGCTTTGAAAGCTTCTCGTTGCTTTTAAGGTTGAGAGAGTCGAGACAGCAGGTCGGAGGTCGTTAGATATGTTCTACCACGTTCTTCTCTAATTTATTATCGACCAACGTTATTACTTCGAAACACATTGGAGCATTCCAATTCGGCCAATTCTAAACCGTGTCACAAGCTTTTTCTATGACTTACTTCTTACGACTGACTCTTCAAACATTTTCATACTCTTCTAGAAAGCTCTGAAGATCATTCTCTTTTTCATCCCCTCTTTCTCGTCTTCTCTCTCTTTCTCTCTCTCTCTTTTTCTATCTTCTCCTCTATCTCTTCTATATCATATTTTCTGTGTTTGCATGAATTGATATCTTTATAATGGATAAGAAGAAAATAGTTTAGATAAGTATTACTCTACTTATTTGTTTATTTGTCTGATTACTGTAATTTCTTTAACGAATTAATATTATTATCTCATATATTTGACTATATTGGAAAGTGATAGTTACAAATTATAAGAAAGAGAGTAAGAGAGAGAAAGAGAAAGAGAGAGAGAGAGAGAGAGAGAGAGTCAATATCCTATTATTTCGAGTAAACATAGGACGATGAGTAAACAGTATTTACGGATAGAATTTCGAAACTTCATTTATATATATCTATTTTTCTTCCATTGTTATTTATTTCATTTAAATATTTCATTTGTACGATCGTTGCTTTTCATCGACTTTATTTATTCAGATTTATTTCTATGTACAAAGTTTCCTTTTTAATAATATAATAAATGTATATGTATATATAGATAATGTAAATGCTATCACAAGTAAGTTAAACAAAAAAAAAAAATATCTTAAGATTAATACATGAAAGTTATTCAAGTTTTTTTTTTTTTTTACTTTGGATTTTATGGTTGGTTTTTTTTTTTTTTACTGCCTTCTATGAAAAACTATGTACAAGTTGGACGACAAATTTGTGGAAACGTGAGATCGATAAAATTTTTGATGTTTAGATCGAATATGAATCGACGAAACGATTGAACGTTACGTATGTATATGTACACGTATGCGTATTAGAGATCCATATGATTTTATATAAAACATTATTCTACGATGCTATCCGATTTAAAAAAAAAAAAAAATAAAGCATATATATATATATTTGTTTTAGTCTGTTTTGTATAGTCTGTTTTTTTCTTTTTTCTTTTTTCTTTTTTTAATTTTTATTTTTTGATAACGAACAGCTTTCGAAACACACGAAAGTTCGTTCGTTAATAAATTTAGTATTATTTTTTCAATATCGAATAGAATCATCCTGCACATGTCGTATCCTTGAAAAGAACGCATGCGAGTTTATAATATATACATATAAAATCATTAAATAAAGAAAGAAAAGAGAAAGAAATGCCAATTAATTTGGAAACTTTAAGTTCTTTTTTGAATGTAATATTTAAAGAAGAACGTACTGGTATTATCTCACACGCACGTTATTCATAAAAATAATAAAAATAATTATTCGATATTAGTAAGCCTTTCGATTTTTTTATTTTTAATTTTTTAATTCTTTTTCTTTCCTTCCTTCTCTTTCTTTTAATCTCCTTTGTTATAATAATATTGAAATATTCAATTATCATAAACTATACGTCACGTAGCCAAACTTTGAGTGGTATCTTCCTAAAGGCCGTATTAAGGAATGATAGGAAGTGTTTGGCAATGCTACTGCTCGCAGCCGGTCTCATTTCTTCAATTATCTCTTTCGCATTTTGATTGAGAAACTGATTCATCGCTTGGCCAATCACGTTGTCGCCATTTAATTCGTCGATTATACGAAATCTTGCACGGCCAAGACTAAAATCTATCAGTAATCTGGTAAGTCCCATGTAACGTATACCATCTCGAATTTCTATGGCTCCTTGTGCACGTGCTATTGCCGCTACGTCACCTAATAAATCGATATAATACGATCATTATAATTATTATTATCATTATCATCATTATTATTATTATTGAAATGTTTTCGGTGGAAAATGGTTGTAGGGTGGAATCGGGTAGGAATTGGAAGATGAAATTTTCTCATTTTTCGTATGCATTTTTTTTTTCTTTTCCTTACCGAAAAGTGCCCAAAAATCACCATGACTCTTAATGGGAAACAAAAGAACGTTCCCAGCTACCTCGTAACGACCCTGTAACTCGACCTTAGGAATAGTTAGATGAAGATCGATCCTCAAAGTGTTCAAATCCACTCGGACTTTCGTCATATTATAATTGCCAGCACCTAGGACTGTGATGTTTGAAAAAAGTGCACTAACTCTAACTGCACCTTGCCCATTTTCCATACCCAATTCTGGTATCGTTAATGGCTCGATCGGTGGCAAATCCAACTCCGGAATTCCTGGGTATTTGGAGAGAAAAAAAAAGAGAAAATAAAGAAAGAGAGAGAAAGAGAGAAATGAAACAAGAAAGTTAACGATCGATGATAATTCTGTAATATTCCGTTTGGGTTTTGCATGAGTGCTTTTAAAATTAAATATCAACTTTTTATTTCTTTTTCTTTTTTCTTTTTTTTTTTTTTTTTGCTCTTATGGAAGCACTGTCTTGTTGACCGATGATGATTGATAGATTATGACATATTAATACTGAATTTCATCATCTTTGGAAAGATTAAGGAAAATTCTAAGGAAGTTGCGCGTTTACGTAATATTTAATATGAAATAAAACGACGTATTATTGTTCATCTTTTAATATGTCCGGGTGTATCATTAATTACTATAATAGAAAAAGAGATTATCCAGTATTATATAAATGTCTATTTTAATATACTGTCGCCATTAATAGCAACTTATTAATCCTTTCGCGCAGGGATTGCAACGTAAATTCATGGTACTTTCGATTGTAAGGTTACGTTAAAAAGAAGAAAGAAAAAACAGAGTTTCATGAATATCGAAGTTTCTTAGGAGTGGCGTTAAGTAAACCTTTTTATACCACCTCACCTTTCACCAAATAAGGCTTCAGATGGTTCAACGTTTTCGTCACGCATACCTCAAATTTGGGATCCTTTCGTGAACATGGTAATATGTATTCCGCTGCAAAGAACAAAATTTACTTTTTATTATTATTCATTTTTTTTTTTTTTTAATAATTATTCGACCGTAATCGAACTTTGTGAATTTGTTAAATCAACGTATGTAAATAAAAATAAGAGTAATATTTTCTTTTTCTCTCTCTCTTTTCTTTTTTTTTCTTTTCATAGATCATACGTTCGGGCAGAAATTAAATGTACTGGAAATCAGGTTACTGAACGATCGCAGATAGATAGAAGAAAGGAGAGAAGGGAGAGAGGGACGAAAAAGAAAAGAAATTGTAAGCTTGTCACGCAAGTAATTCAGGACCTTTGCCTTTTTCCCTCTGTCCTTACGCAATCACACTCTCACTTTCTTCGAAGACCCTCGCGTATATAATAGCTTCTCAAAGGACTTGGACAAACTTACTATGATATATTACGACTACGTGATTCTTCATTTCTTCGTAGAAAAGATGTAATTCTAAACGTACGATCGGTTTGAAACTATTTCGATCCTTTCTTCTCTTTCTACTTGTCTTTCTTTTTTTCTTTTTTATAAAATTTAAATCGATGAAACAATTCGAATTTTCCCGCCCATGGTCGAAGTCCATCGATACTCTTCTCGATACTCTTCTTATCCAATTTCAATTTCCTCTCACGTATTTACGTGTATAGTTTCACCGACGATCAATCCAAGGTCATATTCAAGGTATTGCCAATATGCCAATCATTTTTTTTTCCTCGTCTCGAGTTCGTCTCGAATTTATACTGTGCGATTTACGACGTTGATCGATAAGATCGATCGGGTCGAGCTAATGTCTTGACACTCACGAGTATCTCACTCTCACTCTCACTCTCTCTCTATTTTTTTTTTTTTTTTATATTTCTTTTTCTCGATCTTGCAAGGTTTGCATCGATCAATTTGATCGAGCGAAAAGAAAACGAAAAAGAAAAAAAAAAAGAAGAAAAAATAAAAAGAAACAGAAACGATAAAAGATTAAACTCATGGAAATAAATTAAAAAGATAGAAAGTATTTAATACAAACTATGATCGACATACGATTCACGTTTTCGCGTCTATCAACAATGACACGTATATACATGTATCAGTTGCATTATCCCTTTTTTTTACCCATTTATGTATATTTTCGTTATTACGTAGTATTACGTGATCCATTGGAATCCATAATTACAGATGCGTCATTGCCACGACGATGATTGCATTATCACTTTCACTTGGTACTGTGTCTCGTTCGCACGTTCGAATTCGGTAATTCTTTTTCTTTTTTTCTTTTTTCCTTTCTTTCTTTTTTCTTTCATACGAACAATTAGATCGATCATCGTTGAAATTCGTTCGAGATGTCGATAACAAAACCGATTCACGATTCATTTATACGTGTATTATAGATCACTGAGAAAAAAATTGAAAAACAAGAAACTGTAATCGGAGTTTGGTCGATTTTTTTTTTTTTTTGAAATTATAAATAAATCAATAAAAGATAATTGCAAAAATCTATCTACGATCTAAGATGAATTTTGTTTTTCGATCAGCAAAGTTTGAAGAAAGGTGTCTACGCTTTTGCAAGTAACAAATACTCTTACGTTGTAACGAGTTGAGTTTATGAGCAGGCTCGGTACTTTCTCCGAGCGATCGACGATCCTCCGCATAGAATATTACGTAATCTCTGACATAACCATAGCCACGCCATCGAGAGTCGTTACGCCATGTTCCATTATGCCACATTATATCGACGAGTAACAATGCGTCCGATGTAATTCGACCCACGTTACGATCAACCAACCGAAATCCTCAATTCGTTCTTTCCCGATCGATAAACCTCGAGAAACGACCTAGAATCGAGCTTGACCTACATAATTATATTAATTCATTAAACCTTCTATCGATCGATCGATCATTTTTATCGAATTTGATTTATCAGATACAATCTCCTCAAATACAATATCCCGTTCATTTTTAATCAATGATTTTTATATTATGAAATAAAAATCGATTGTTATACAAAAATATTAATTATAATTTAAAAATATAATTAAATAAAAATAATTAAAATTAAAACACACACACACAGACACATGTATATATATGTATAAAAATTTGATATTATCATAAGAAACTTTTTGTTCGTGTAAATAAATTCAATACTTGTTATGTTATATCCCAATTTTTATATATATATATATATTAAGTAATGAAGAAAAAAGAAAGAGAAAAGAAAAACGTAATGGTTAATTATTATGTGATAATTATTGTGTATAATGAAATTAATTCGTAACGTTGAATAAAATCTTTAACGAATTAACATTTCAATATGAACGGTCATTCATGAAACGTAATAAGATTTGATTACGAGATCGCACGCCGTACGATTATATCCCACGTAAGGAAATAAAGCCTTCTCTCTTCCTAGTTTCAATCGAGACTATCTATCGTACGTTGTAGAAACGTGTGAGACTCTACGAGGATGCTGAAACAAACAAACTTTCACCGATTCCTTCCGAAGTTACTATTACCTAAGACCCATAATATTCTCTAGGGAAAAATGATCTATTACAAAAATGATTGAACGTAAGATCTACAAAAAAAAAAAAATTGCTAAATATATACATATATTTTGTTTTAACCATATACAATGGCAAATTTATGCACAGGTTGTAAAGATTGTCGGTTCGGGCCCTATATATAAAAACCAGAACCCTCATACGACAATATAAAACAATTTTTATTACAATATAATATTATATGATATAAAATTTATAATATCATAATTTTATATAATATAATAAATTTAATTTAATAAATAATTTGGTGCTTTATCGATACATAATTTTTATTTTTATACTTGCCAGTATATAGTCAATGTATTTCTCGTGTCATCATTTAAATGATAGATTTGATTTTAATGGGATCCAAACAAAAAAAAGAACTACAAGGTCTTAATTAAAGGTTAAATCCGTCAATGTACAATGTTAGAGTATGTATAAATCTTACGAGTAACAAAATCTGGCTCGTTCAGTCCTGGATCATCCGATTTGAAATCCTGACAGATGATCGATCCATGAAACACAAAGGTTAGCAGTACGATGACATTTATCACGTTCTTCAAACGAATCATTTCGATAACTTGGTACCCTTGATCTAATCGAAGATTTCCAAACTATCAAAACTACAAATTTCTCTCTCTCTCTCTCTCTCTTGTCTTTTTTCTTTCTTATATACACTTTTTCTTGATGATAACTAAAACTCGCAAGTGAATCTTAATTTAGAAAAAAAAAAAAATACGTTCGCGTTATAACTGGTTTTGATCGATCAAGACATTTTTTTTTCATTCGCGATAATGAAAACTCGAAAGGGTAGAATAGGTTTCAATGGGGGGGAAGAAAAAAAAAGAAAGAAAAAGTATAAAAATAAAACGAATTGGAATTTTAGAAAGGACAATTATATGAAAAGTGGTGATCGGAAATGGACCAGGTGAGTATCTAGTTGGCTGCTTTACGATATACTAAAGACGGTTCCCCTTCATATTCTGGCTTATATGCGAGAACCCCCTACTCTTAATACTACTCCGACTTTACAACTCACGAGTTTAAGAGCTTCGTTCGTTACCGTCTCTCCTTCACTATTTTCTTCCGTTAAAAATAAGCATCGCACGCATTAATCATCGCGCTCACACTTTTTTCTCATACCTCGCGATAAATTTTCTCATACCTCGCGAAAAATTTTTCTATATCGAGTAAATGCCTGACTTTATTTGATCTATTTATCTAATCAAATTCTTTTTCTTTCTTTTCTTCTTTCTTTCTTTTTTTTTTCTTTTCTTTTTTTTTCCTATGGTTTTATATATGCAGACATGATCATTCGAAGATTGTACAGATCATGGAAATAATCATGATTTTTTAGTCTGTAGATATTTATAATATTTTTTTTTAAATATTTATAAGCATTTTTACAATTATCCTATTCCTATAGTTTTAACTATCGAGTGGTCTCATATAATCTTATAATATTTCTCAAAAAATTATTTACGATTAATAATAATAAGTTATGTTGAAGTATCTTGAAATGAATGAAAACTTAGATTCGATATGATCATGATCCTTTGAATTTACACGTGTCATTGTGATTAGTAATATCTTTACAATTTGTTATATTTACGAGCTCGTTATCGACCGATTTATAAAAGAAATTTTTCGAAGGATTATTAAAAAAAGAAAAGAAAAGAAGAACGAGAAATAATTGATGCTTATATGAGAAAAATTATATGATTAAAATTGTATAAAAAATTAATGATAATATAGTTCGTGTACACCTTAAGAACACTTAGCAATATACATACACAAGTATACAATGAGATTTTATCTTATATAAAACTCTTTTTTATTTAATATGATGTTCGATATGAAGTATTAATGAGGCGGAAAAATAATTTTTTCTATATATGAATCATATAGTTATTATATTTGAAACATATTAATTAGATCATTACCATTTATCTATACGTACTTACATATTACATGTTTCTTTTAAATAACAAATTTAATTTGTTGTTTGATCTAATTTGTTATTGTTGGCAAACTCTCATGATCTCTCGAACTTATTTTCTTTTATTATATGTTAATGAATAACTAGTTTCCTTTTATGTAAAAATTCATCAATTGTCTTTTATTAAATGACAGTCGGTTTAATAATTAAAGTTTTCACGAAAGATAAACAAGATAAATAGTTTTTCTTGTTATTTATTTATTTTTTTCTTCTTCTTCCTCCTCTTTCTTTTTTTTTTTATTTTCTAATTATCAAAACGTAATATCGAAAAGAATTAAATTGCAATAATTCGAGCATTTATTCAACGAGAAAAGATTCATTGTTAAATCAATACGATGCTTTTTGAAATACGTATATTAGTCGGCCATGAATTTTGAACGACCCATTGTCTATCCAAATTTGTCCTGCGTGACGTTCCATTATTTATAATCATCGTCATTGTTATCTTTGCAAATTATTCTTGACTTTCTTGAATCGTATAAGAGTAAACTCTTCCTGTTTTCCTGTTTTCTAAGTTCTCGTAATCAGTATTGAAAAGTCTGTAATTGTAAATCCTTTTTTTTTTTTTTTTTTCCTTAACGAACATCGAATATAATAACTATAGAATAGTAGAGTATTTTTTCCTTTTCTTTTTTCTTTTTTTTTTAATATCTTACAAAAGTTCAAACATGGTTTTCCATGAATAAAAGAAACGTGTAGATCGTTAGTCATCCTAATAAAGTCAACACAAAGGCGAAGATCATCGTACGAAAGTTATTAGAGATGCATTGCATGTTTCTATTCGTAGTATAATATATCGTATCTTCTTCAGTATACAGTATTACAATATATGTATGATGAGTATAAAGAAAGAGAAAGAGAGAGAGAGAGAGAGACACGAAGGTCTTTGTAAAAGTCAAACAAAGTTCCTCGAAAACGTTCGTTTTGCAATACTCGTAATATAAAGCCATTAGATTATTATTCCCCTCGTGTAGTCTTCTCAAACGTCGATGACTCGATTTATAAGTTCGTTCGTTAGTGTCATAAGCTATTTATTATATACTATATATGATATATATATGTGTGTGTGTGTGTGTGTTATATAATACGAAATAAGTGTTGCATTTTTAATTTTTATATTTTTCAATCTATATATAATATAAAATATATATATATTTAAATTTTTGTAAATTTTTCTACATATAATAAATTGAAATATAAATATTATATGATATAATATAAAAATATTATCATATTATTATATTCCTGATATATATATGAATATACAATTCAAGATCGTATTCTTAAAAATTAAACATAATTAAATATATGTGTGTGTGTGCGTGCAAGTATATATATAATTTGTTGTGATTTGATAAATAGGTAGATAAAACATTGTTTTATTTCTCGACCATTTTCTCACGATCCTTCTTACAATATTAAAAAAGCTGAATATTGTAGTTATGATTGCTGCAATATACTGCAAAGCCTGTATTTTTCCACATCAATTTCATCGTGTCTTTCTATCCTTTCTCTCTCTCTCTCTCTCTCTCTCTCTCTCTCTCTCTCTCTCTCTCTCTCTCTCTCTCTCTCTCTTTCCTTCTTTATCTCTTCCTTCCTTCAGTTTTTCGACTTCTCAAGAACATTTCCAAATTATGTAAATGACAGTATTTTTTCTATATTTCTACTTTTTTACTTCTTTTTCTTCCTCTTCTTTAAAATATTCCAGCATTTTCAAGGAAGAGTCGAAATTTAATTAAAATATGAATTTGATATATATAAAGTTGTCAGAGTTAATAGGATTGGTTAATTATGCGAGTTTACTATTCGGGAATTCGAGGTATTAAATAGAAGGTCGGTATATCTAATATTCAGCTTAAGTAACATTAATTGTCGTTTTTTTTTTGTGTGAAATATTTATACGTGGTGTTGTTATTATCGTGAAACACGATTACACAAATGTATTCAAGTTTGCATATCATCAGGCGTTTTATAAATAGCACTAGGAAGTTTCTTAATTTTTTTTTCTTTTTTTTTATCTCATTGATATTTTCTAATATTTGAATGAAACATCGTAACAGAATTTTGAATTAATATTTATTTATTTAAGATTATAAAATATATTCATGTGACGTCAGCCTGTAGAATGATCACCCGTTCTACGAGTACGTCCGAACGAACTTAATTCTCTTTTATTTTTATACATATAACATATATATATATATATATATAATTTGTCATTTTTTACTTATTAAATAAAATAAAATAATAATTTATTAATTTATAATGGTAGCAATGTGTCGATAGGATACTTGGAAAAAATGTTATTCATTATGGTTTTAAATATACCGCTAACAGTTTCCTCCAAAGCAGGTTTAAATTTGACGGCAATTAATTTCCAATTATCATTTAAAAATAAATTCATTACTTCCGCGAGAGTTTTGTCACCGTCGAATAAATTATCTAAATGTAGTTTAACGTTATGTATATTATAATCGACGTACAAATCGTTCACTCGAAAGTGTTCTTGACCGGTTTTAGGTTCATGGTAACGTTGTAATTGAACTTTTAAAAAGAAATCAATGTCGGTTAAATTGGCAGAAGATGATCCATTTCCTGTGATTGGTAACATCAAAATATTTCCGTGCAAACTGTACTTTGAAACCATTTCGAGGCGTGGATTATTTATTTTCAATTTTAATTCATTTTTGTTCACATCGAACCTAACAAATTATTTATCAATTGTTAATTACTAAAATTTTGTTATTATGTATATAATTTATGTTGATATAATTTCATAATTTTATAAATAATCAATTTTATTCGACAATTATCTTTTTCATAATTTCCAGTAACTTACTTGATATTCTTTAGAACGAAATTAATTCCATTGTAAATTTTGATATCAGTGAAAGAAGAGGTTATAGAACTTGAACCAGTTGTTTGATTGAAATCTAGTCGATCGATGTGTAATGGTTCGCAAGGAGGTATATTAAAATCTGGAATTCCTTCTTTCAGATATGGTTTTATATGTTCCATACTGCTTTTCATACATCTGTTCCAATTTGGATCACTCCGGTGACATATTTTGAAGAAAGGTGCTATAAAATCAATTGATAATCAAACTTAAATAGATATAACGATTCAACGATACTTTGTTCTTGATAATAATGGCACGTTCGTTGTTCCACATACTTTTATGGTGCACACACTTACGTGACACCAAAATAGGATCTGAGTCACACTCTATAATACGATCTAAAGAGTGATCTAATACTTTAGAAATTTCATTTAAATCTCATCGTCTTTAAGTTTATCTATTTTATCTGTTTGTTCAAAAAGAAAAAGAAAGAAAAGAAAAAAATTTCTTTTCTGTTATATACTCACGTAAGTTTGGTACGTATTCTTCAGATTGTACAAAATTCAACACTACGTTCAACAGGAACGTCAAAAATAATATCGAATTCTTTTTCATGGTGATTGCAACGAGAGTTCTGAACGAAATGACTCTCTTTGCTCCTTCGAAATCGAGCACGTAAAATGCTGACGAGAATTAGTTGACCTGTAATCGTTCGCCGAGTAATGAAAATTTTCTGTAAGAATTTCATACATATTTGCATTTCATCACTTTTATTCGTATGAACTCATTTGAGAGGCACGTTTGAAAACAAGCAAATCCTAAAAAGAAGAAAGAAAGAAAGAAAGAAAGAAAGAACCAGACATTTTTATTCATCTAGTAATTCACCTTCTACTGAATTAACTAGACATTATTAGAAAACTCGATCGATAACCTTGTTCTCTATATCGTAATTAAGTACTGCATAACTTTCTTCTATTTTTTCTTTTTCTTTTCTTTTTTTTTTTTTTTAACCACGTTTTATTTACATCTATTCATTTAACAATTAGCAACTAATATTTATTTGTTAAAAACGATAGAGACACGTTAGAAAAAGAAAACTTTTTTATCATTTCTTTCTTTTTTTTTATATTTCTTTTCTTTTAGAAAAGAAGATAAAGGAACCAAACACATTTATTCGACTAGTAATTAATTCTAATAATGAATTAATTATAAACGTTACTATAAAACTCGATCGGTAACCTTGCTCTCTATATCGTAGTCACTGCATGACTTAAGGAAACGATTTCCAAATGATAAAAAGAGAGAATAGTTATCTGACCAAGATCGACATGTCAAGAATGACTTGGTCCATGGCCCAGATCGTATGCCCTTCCACGATCGCCTATAAAAATACCTCGTAGACGTATCGTACACTTGCATTTAGTGTTTATCTATCTATTCGTACGTATTAAAACGTAAACAAAGTCTATAGGTTTTTATTAGACTTTATTATTCGTGTTAAAAAACTCGTCGAAAATTAACAATTGATAATCAATCAAGGATTGAGAGATGTTCCTCGAGAGATCCATCGATCGTTTCGGTTGATCCCGTCGAGAGAACGAGGATTCGTTATCCTAAACCAATCGAATTTATTTGTACGATTATTTCAATAGTTCTAATAATAATCATAATCGTTATAATCGTGCTTATGCTCGTATACAAGCCAGTCTACGTTTGGATAGATTATGATCGAAAATAAATAATAATCGAGAATCGAGAATAATTCAAAGTTCTTAAAAGAAATAACAGCTTTTAATTATATACAAAATATTTGCAAGAGAGAGAGAGAGAGAGAGAGAGAGAGAGAAAGAGAGAAAGAAGAAGAAAGATAAAAGATGTGGAAATATTTGAAAATATTACTAGGATTTTATATGCTAGTTTTAGCAAAGTGTTCGTTATTGGAGATGTCTCAAACGATGTGGGCTAAATTGTTAGCAGGTGGTTTATCGAAAGTTGGCCAATTAGATCCATTGAGAGTTCCAATGGTGAAGGTCGATCAATCGGAAGGTAACACTAGTTACAGGATGATATTAAGAAACATAGAGATATCAGGATTAAACGATTCGACGATAGAAAGTATTCACGTGGCACGTGGAAAATTGAGATCTAATCTGAGCGAATTAGAAGCTGGATATGTAACTTACAGCGATTTAGGTGATCTCGAATCGATCCGATACAAATTTCACACGGTTGTTAATAATATGAGGAAGGATAATAGTGACGATGTTACCACGAGCGAATTTAATTCGTCTCGATCTAACGATGATCGATTTGAAAGGATAACACAGTATCAGCCTCGACATACTGCTTACGAAAAATCAAGTGAAAGTAATTACGGAAGTTACGAGCAACGACGACAAGCTCGTTTCGATGAACGTAGTTATCAAGAACCTCGAGAAAAAATGACCGAATTTACAACAACGGATTCTTCTTACATGAGAAACTTAAAGATTGAAGAGAGAATGGAAACTCATAGGACACCTGATAACTTGAAATATCCCTCGAGCGTTCACGTTATATACGCACAAAGTTTAAAGAACACGAAAACCAATCAAGAGACTTCTAGAAATGATAAAGACGAACCAGATTGTCCTGGTAGTTCTGATTCAAATAAAAGTTCATTTTCAATGCAAGATCATGGAAGTTCTCAAACGTCTGAACAAAATCATGAAGACGTTCATGTTTCAGCTTCAGAAAATAGAGAAATTAAATTGGAACGACCGATTGAAAGATCAAGTACATCGTATTTTACCGAACAACGTAGGAATTACAAAACGAGTGGTAATGTCGATGGAAAATTGCAACAATCGACCGAAAGATCAACTACGTCGTATTTTGCTGATCAACGTAGGGATTATCAAGAAAGTGGTAATGTCGATGGAAAAGTCGAAATAATGTCTCAAAGATCGGACTCGATTAAATCGTCCGATCAAAGATTAGAAAATAGGCCAGGTTACATTGATATAATCTACGCCGATGAGAAAAATTCGAATGGAGTTAAACATTTTGGTAATATGAGATTGCAGGCTAATCGAGAAGCGAAAGTTTATGGATTTGAAGATGTCATGAAGGTTTAAGCATTTGTTGTTGTCATTGTTCTTTTTTTTTTTTTTTTTAATTTATTTATTAAGAAAAATAATTAATATTTATTGATAGGATATTCAAGAGAATGCGAGAATGTTTATTCATAATTTTACTGAGGGTGAATCATTGACGAAGATGAATGATCGTATTAAGAAAGCATTAGAAGAAAAAAGATTAAAAGATCTAGCAAGATACGCAGAAAATTATCAAGAAAAGGAAGGATACTTCGAGGAGGGTATGGAATTGATTTATCATTATGGCGGAATGGGAAATGAATCAAAAGAAATTAGACGTATAAAACGTGCTCATCCGGAAAATGATTCAGAGGTATCTGATATTATTTATTGTAATAATAATAATAAGAATAATAATAATAATTGTTATTATTATTGTTATTGTTATTGTTGTCGTTATCGTTACGATGATCTAATAGTTTAGATCGAAGTAACAGTAGTTGCGTAAAAGATGTATATACAATAAAGTGATTTTCACAAGGACGACGTGATGCACGTGATCATGCGAATACGCGTGCCACTTCTTCGTGTGAAGTCTGAATATATGCTCACAGGAAAAGTGGGAGAGGAGATATTAAGGGGGAATGGATTACTAGCCGGAAATTTCAGTAAGTTTATATAATAATTCTTTTATTTTATTTCACCATTTTTCTTTTTTTTTTCTAAAATAACCTAGATCATATTTAAATAATGTTGTATTAAAAATTTCTTATCGTTATTATTTTGTTATATTTAGATATAATATGAAACTTGATATTTAAGTTGACGGAGTTATATTGAAATTAAAATAAGAGTAATATGAAAATAAGTAAGTTAAAATATATAATTAAATAATTAATATATATTTCATATGAGTGTATATATATATATATATTTGATTGAAAATAATAACTAAAGTATATATGATAATTATGTATAACATATTATACATAAGCATATATGTTCGATATAACGATGTTCGAGATAACATAAATTATTTGACTTGAAATACTCAAAAGTATGAAAATATATTGAAAAAAGAGAAAAAATAAGTAATAAAATTGAAGTAATTATATTCAATTAGATAAAACAGGTCAAATTAAGTATAATCCGTTTAGAATTGATTTCAGTATTAAAGTTTGATATTAATTATTCTTCCTATTAAATTTTCTTCTTTCTTTCCTTTTTTTTTTTTTTTTATTATAAACAGCCGAGCTTCTCGGTGATTTCACGGTTGAATTGAAGAAAGATAAAAACGATTCGATGACAGTACGTGCCACCAGGGCAAAATTAACATCGAAAGATAAAAGAATCGATCTTCAAGGAATGAATGAGGAAGGACCTGTAAAATCTATATTAACTCAAGGTACGTACGGTTACAGTGAAACGAGAAATCTAACAAAACGAAAGTTTGTTGAATCGTTCGTGTTAAGGTATACGTCGATATATTGATTATCAAATGGAAATCCTATATGGTCATGGTTCGTACAACGTACCGCATGAAACGTCTATTACGAGAGCGTAATTACATAATCCCATAGTACTATGTATGTAATACATGCTTTAAATGCCTATGTAGATATTTACCTGTAAATCCTTAAAAGAAGTTTCTTCTTTGATGAACGTGAAATTCACTTCGTCAAGACTTCTCTTAAATGCCTATCTCATAATCTTTTTTTACTTTCAAATGGATAAATTATGATAAATAATTGAAGCATGCGATTTTTAAAAAACTCTAATGGATATTTATTTATAGATATTATTATTATTATTGTTGTTGTTGTATTATTATCTTTTTTTTATATTGATATAAAAAATCTAATATTAGTACAATATATAGTATAGTATATAATACATTAATATTTCGTATTACTAATATCTATTACTAGTATAGTATAATGAGCTTAGTATAATATATTTATTATCTACTAATTATATTACATTAACTAATATACTAATATAGTATATAGATTTAATATTATTATTTAGTATTATAATCATAAATATTTATTACTACTAATATTACATATCTTATGTATATTTATATATTTATATATACACCTGTATATTCATATATATATAGGTATATATATATATATATATATATATATATATATATATGTATGTATATATATGTATATAAACAGAGATGAAAAAAGAAAGGATCGAACGTAAAAGTAAAAGCTTTCGCTTTCATGAGAGATTGACTTAATAATACGGCTTCGTAACGAAGTAAACTCACTTAATCTTTCATTCATGTTTGACTTTCCTCGACAGGTTTAATGGCTGCCGAAGCAGTTGCAGCTATGCTTGCCGATGACTTGACAACCAAGGCTCTCAGCGAGAAAACAGCTGATGCTATGGTATATCGGATGTATAATGATCTTCCAATGATTAATTAATTTGGTGATAGATCTTTTTATTATTATTACATTTTACTCACCATTATTATTATCATTAGCTTATTAATTTTTCTATTAATCTATAATTTTTTAATTGTATCTACCTAATCGTTCGTTCATTTATTTATGTATTTATTTATTTATTTTAATGAAAGCAATCGTGAATTAACAATAATGGCGTCGTAACATCGATGTTGATTAATTTTTAATGAAATTGATCTGCATAACACACTGATGTAAAACCATATATAAACGTCGGCCACAAAATGTCAAAAAAGTTATTTAGATTCAGACATACATATACACATACACACATTTATATTAACTTGCATTTAGTTCAACTTATCTTATTTTTAAATACATTATAGATACGTTAATAATAATATTATCATTATTATAAATTTTTTTACCTAGGTAAAAAAACATTCTTAACGTTAACATCATATCGAGAGAATAAATTCTGTTCTTATTCTAATAAAAGAACTTATCTGCGCGCTTACGTATTTATTTATTAGATATAACAATTAATTGACTTATAGGTATATACATATAATTACGTCCTCCTTAATATGAAAGGAGACACTAACAGTTTGATCGTCAAATCAAATGATATTATCGTCTAATTAGAATTAGCCAAGCGAAACGACATGTATAGTTATTTGAAGAAGGATGAACAGTAGATGTATGACTATCGCAAAGTACATAGAACGTGAAACGTCTTCAACATCTTTTGAAAGCGTATTACGCAGGAAACGATTGCGCAGGTTCGTCGAGAAGGACATTAGTGTGATTAACCTGTATAATACCTGTCAGAGGACAGTGATCATCGTAATTTTCAAAAAATGTCCAAAGACTAATGGAAGAAGAAAAGCTAAAAGGAAAAGGAAGATAATAACAACGTGACAAAAATACGATTTTTAATAACAAATTACATTATTTTTAACAAAATTGTTTATATATTAATTTTTATTTATTTCCTTAATTCTTTCTTTATTTATTTATTCGAAATAATTTAAAGAATAGTATTTTTTAATTCGACAATTCAATCCGGACATATCGTAGGCGAGTTAACGCTTTCGCTGTGGTCTTTACCCCTTTCACGATCGAAGAAAGTTGTAATCTTGGCTCGATGATCTCGCTACTATCGATTTGTCAGGAAAGAAAATTATAGCCTTACAAATTCCACCGACGCGTACTTTTACAGTATGGTAAAAATAGTATACAATAATAATAACGAAGAACGTGATGGTTCTAAGAATGTATCTATCGTTACGAAGAAGAAAATATAATTGGAAAACTTTCTATAATATGCGATGGACAAATAGATTTTATTTTTTTCTTAAAAATATATCTAAAAATGACGATAATGAATCGGTGATCATCCTCAACGATCATCCTCAATTTCTTATATAATTGTTCGATTACCTATAAGTTAATTATTCATTGTTTATTATCTATTTAAAAACATTTTGTCGAAGTAAATAATCGTATTTATTTATTGATGAATACAACGATTAATAATAATATTCATAATATTATATTGCTGATTAATTAATCAATCTATGATTAACATAATCGATTATCATCAATTACGATAACAATCAATTTATGATTATCGAAATGATGTTAAAGATAAAATATAAATTATTAAGCACGATAATTGATTATAAATAATTATAAAAGAAAAGAAAATAAACGGCCAACAACTTGTTCAGATAATTTCATTATTTAAATCGGATGTAGGGTTATATATATACATATTTCAATCGGTACCAAGTTGTTTACGGCCCTGACAAAGTTAAAAGAAACCATTCTACCGTGATAAATTCACTATTGCGCTGAGTGGGGCGCTATATACTCGGAGAAAGTACACTTAGTTTATATATACCCGAGCACAGGGGCCATCGCACGCATTTTCAATATCGCTCTTGCTAATTACGATACTCGTGCACACATACACATACACACACACATACACATATATACACACATTATATATATATACATAGATAGATAGATAGATAATAGATAGATAGATAGATAAATAAATAAATAAATAGATACATAAATAAATAAATACACGGTCCACGAGATCCGAATTTGTTGGATCAAAGATCTTCATAGATAGATAGATCATCGACGAAGGATGACGATACTCATAGGATTCCTGGCGATTTTCGCGATCTCATCGAGGATCATACTCGCCGAATTACGTAAGTAACATTAATATTTATATTATTATATTGCATTTGAATATTTAACAGTAGCGAAAATAAAATACATTTATTTATTTATTTATTTATTTTTCTTTTTCTTCTTTTGTCATTTTTTCTTTTCCTTTCTGTTTTCATTTTCTTCAATTATTTTTTATATGTGATATTTCATTATTGTCATTAGAATTTATTTAGAATATTCTACGAATGATTCTTCCATGATTTTTGCAATTAAATTTTTTCTTGAATTCTATGAATTTTTTTTATACGACTCTTTCTCTCTCTCTCTCTCTCTCTCTCTGTTTCTTTCTTTCTTTCTTTCTTTCTTTCTTTTTCCCTCTCTATTTTTCTTTCACTTTAGAATTTCTTGTGAACGTAAAGACTTAACAAAAGAAAAGTCGTATAAGTTCGAAAGTGTTTCTTCTAGCTTAAAACAATGCCCGTAGGCGTTCCTTTCTCGCAGACATTACATGCATTCCATTCTAGGTGAACGATAGAAAAACTACTATTGCAAAATGGGCAATTTACATATATTGCAAAAACATTTCTCGTACATATATATTATATATATATACGTGCATAGACATATGCACATACGCATACAATTCGCATACACATATTATTATATATATATACATATATATATACATATATATAATATATATATGTATACGTATAAGTATAAACTCTAGGGGGAACTTAATTTATAGCATATATCGATAAAAATAAAAAGGAAATTAGCATATTTCGATAAAAATAAAAAGGAAAAAGAATGAATAAATAAAAAAAAAACTATCGACCTTTCTCAGCTAGTAATTTCACTTTCTACTTTCGATTTTTAAGTTTCGCATCGAGTGTCACGTTGAAAAACACGTTTGATTCGTTTCACGTATAAAAAGAATTAAAACTTTCAGAATGGTATGTGTTAATGTTCTTTTTTTGATCTTTTTTTCCTTTCTTTCTCTTTTTTTATTTTTTTCATTTGTTAATTGATCCTTTCCTTTTTCTTTTTCATTTAGCTCCAGGTGTAACTGCTTGTCCACGAACAAGCGATCTTCCAACTTATGACAAATGTGTACTTAAACAATTGGAAACCATTACACCATTCTTAGCTAAAGGTATACCGTCCTTGAAATTACCACCTTTGGATCCGCTTCTTCTGCCATCTCTAACAGTCGACAGAAATTTGGAAGCTCTTAAAATAAAAGCGAATATGAGTCAAATACGTGTTTACGGTGCTACAAATTTCTTGGTTGAGGAACTGAATGCCAATCCCCATGATCTAACAGTTTCCATAAAGGTACAATTACCTCATGTTCATGTAAAAGGTGATTACGATGTTCATGGTAGACTCTTATTATTACCACTCAACGGTGCTGGCAGTTTCAAAGGAAATTTCAGTGAGTTTGCAACTTTATTACGAAATATAGAAAAAAAGAAAATTCTTATCTTCGACACTTTACATTTTATATATATATATATATATTTATTTATTTATTTAATATTATTAAACATTATATATATATATTTTTACATATATATATATAAATATTTAGTAATTTATATATTTATTTATTTATTGTTTATAATTTTGTTAGCCAATACTGAGGCCAAAGTTAATGCACAGGGAAAAGAAATCACCGACAAGGATGGTATACAAAGGCTAGAGATCGATAAATTAGATACAAAAATTCGTGTTGGCAGTGGAAATATTAAATTGAAGGCACCACCTTCTCATACTGTAGCTGGTGATTAGAAAAATTATATTTAATTTCCTTTTTTTTTTTTTTTTCTTTCTTAATTATCTTCTTTACGTTCTATTACATACATATGTATAGTTATATATATTTCTATATATCTATTGGGTCTTGTAAATATTTCTTTTCTTTCTTATTTTAGCTGACGCAGCAGCAACGTTCTTCAATTCTAATCCACGATTAGTTCTTGACATAGCCAGTCCTATCATCGAGGACACAGCTGCAACGATTAGCAGAGCTTTAGCAGCTCGAGCACTCGGTGTTCTTACGAAAGCTGAGCTGGTGCCCTAATTTTGAATTTCTTTACAATTCTTCTAATAAGTATGATTAGATATACATATTATATACATATATATATTTTTTTCTTTTTGTTCTCTTTGTTTTTTCTTTTTTTTTTTGTTTATTGTTTTATCCTCTTTCGAGTATTATTATGCTGTTTATGAAAGTATCGGCACAATCTTTGAAAAACCTGAAGTGTGCTGTCGTTAATTAGATGAATTTGACGTAACAGATTCTAATTTGTCTAGAATTCGTTCAATTTTCTGGGAACAGTTCGTCGTACGTAAAGGATTTGACGATTTTATTGGAAACATTGGTAAAAAGATCAGCTAACGATGATTCCATCACTGGTCTAATCTCTTCTAACAATAATGCGCTATTAGCATTTATGATCTCGTTACTGGCTGGTCCTGAATCATAAAAATAAAAAAGTGTCGATTGTTCTTCCCTGATCTTTGATATTTACATGTGATCCTTATAATATAATAATAATAATTATTATTATCATCATTATTATTATTATTATTATTTATATCTAATTTTACTTTTATATATACATATACATATATATGTAAATGTATATATAATCTTACCTAGAACTGGATCGCCACCAAATAAATTGCTTAGATAAACATTAGCAGAACCAATTCGTATATTTAGTTTCATTCTTTCAAAATGTAAATAAACGTTATTGTCTCTATAAATTTTTTGTGCTTTCAAGACAACGTCGGAATCATATCCAGCTGTAATACAGTAAGAATAAGTTCATTCGAAGAATAATAATCATAATTGTTTAAAAAATGATGGCATATTTAAGTTTTCGTGTGTACGTCTGTGCGTATATATATTTATATATGCATATATTATAGAACTTACTGAAGTTACCAACGAGTTCACCCTGTCCAGCAAGCTTGAGTAAAAGCAATCTAGCATCTATCTGATATTTTCCTTGAAAATTAAGCTTTCCAAAGCTGACCTTAAAAGTGAAGACCACGTCATCGGTGTTTGCTTTGAGGTCACGTACTTTAAAGGTCGACGGTCCGTTTACCTGGTAATTTAAAAATAATTTTTACCATCTGATTGATTCGATTTAATGAAATTAAAATTGGATAATTTGGAACATTGAATTGTTTATTAAAATGATAGAATATTTGTCGATGAAAAAATATACGAATTAAAATTTGTAATTCACCTCAATGTCGGTAAGATTGATATCGAGCCTAGCCCCGGTAGGTCCTCTCAATAAACGAATTTGATTTAATTTGAGTGGTTCGATAGCCGGTGCATCGAGTTCAGGAATACCTTCTGCCAATTTCCCTCGAAGTTCCTCGATCGAATTCATGATACATTCGTTTATTTTAGGATCATGTCTTTTACACGCTTTTATATATGGTGCTATAAACATAATAATATGTAATATGCAATATTGTCATATAGGACAATCAATGATTTCTATACGATCTATTTCAAAAATCATTTTCAATAGATCTCTATATGTGCGTATAAAATAACAAAATTTATTTCAAAGTGTGTCTAAAGGTAACACCCGTATTATGAACAATTTACGTTTATGGTAATCAATGATGACATTGATCATTCACTGATCAGATAAATCATTTAGGTTATTATTATGAACGATGATTGCATTCTTTTATTATTATATTTACGTATATAGTAAAAGTTCATCGTGCTGATCATTATTATCCGGTGATTATTATCTGCGGTCAATTGTCCTTGTTTGTTTGAGATTGAGATGATTTGCAATCCTTTATTTATACTTACGTAATACAGAGTCGACGTTCTTGAATAGGATCAGTGTAAAGCTGCGGAAAAAAGAAAAAAGAAATAGAAAAAATATTGATATATTTTATCATTTTTCAATGATTAAAAAAATACAAAGATCGTTTTATTAACGATCCACGATCACATCGTTCTCTTGAATATTCATTCAACTGTAATCGTGCCTTATTAATATTCAATAATTGAATGCTAATATGCGATATATCGTCATTTTGCAATTGATTGATTTATTTATTATTTTTATTATTATTAAAATATATAAAGACTGCATCGATAATTGATTGCATGATCAAAGACCATAATCGTCAATGTTCGTGCATCAAAAAATTAAGGTACGACATTGAACAGATAAAACGTGATTCCTAATATTCATGATTTAACAAAGAAGACTACTGTGCTTTACGTTCGTTATTATTTTCTATTTATTTTTTTTCCTTTTCTCTTCTCTTTTTTTTTTTCGTTGCCTTGACACGATAAAAATGAATATCGAACGAATTTTTTACAATTATTTTTTGTAGAAAATAAAAATTCAGTTTTATGTATATTCAGTGTTACATCAAACTCGTGTTATTATTATATGTAATTAGTTCAAGGAAGCATTGATTAATTTTTTTATGGTTTAAAGTTCGCATAGTGTATCAATGTATTTCCGTATTTAGAAATAACTATGACGTTTTTATGCATGATAAAAAAGAAAAGGAGAAAACGAAAAATGGAAGGAACAAGGGAAAAAAATAAATTATTCGATTGATGTGTTTTTTGTAAATGTAAATGATGAAATTTATAATTCAAGTAAAAGTCAACTGGGTAGTCGATATTAACGAAGGCGAGGTGCAGCAATGACATAATAACTGTGTGTCGTAACAACCATGTGAGATCGGATTAAAAAAAGAAAAAAAGCTGACATAGACGTGCACGTGTATTCGTGCGCGTGTTTGTGTGTGAATATGCGAAAATAAAGAATTTAAATCTCTCAGATACAATATAGAATTCCGATACACGTTTAATTTTTTACTTGTAAATACGTAATCGCTTGAAATTAATATTGTATCGTATATTAACATTGATTTTTTAAATAATAGATTAGATATAGAAAAAGAAAAAGATATTTAACAGAGATTAATTGATTCTTACGTTATTTCTCGATCTTTTACAACTATTAAAACTATTTAATTATTGAGTTAAGATATAATAGCACAATGTATCATATATTTAATTAATAATTGTCGAATAATTAAAGCAATAATATTTCTCGTAAAAAAAAGATTTGCTAACGTTCATTTGCGTCAGCAAATGTTTTTCCTTCTTTTTCTTTTAACGTCTTTTTCTTCCTTCCTTTTTGTTTCACACCTTTATTACAATGCATTTTTTATTTCTTATAAAATCTATAACACGGTTTTATCTCTTAAAGTGTCGTGAAAAATAAAGAAAATAGGAGACTACTAACGCGATGCTTTCTTTCTTTTCTTTTCTACTTCTTTATTTTCTTTTTAATTTAATTCAATTTTTTTTTGTTTAATTACTTAACAATCTTTGATCATTCACGATCAATACACACATTATTATTATTATTATTATTATTATTATTATTATTATTATTATTATTATTATTATTATTATTATCATTATTACTATTATTACTATTATTATTATCATTATTATACAGAACAACATTTAAAAGCAGACCGTGAAAATGATATATGCATGAACGCAAAGTAACAAGAAACAATGATAACAATGATAACAATGATAACAACGTCCGGCAATAAACCAAAAGCGAAAGATCATTAAAAATCGATAAAGATATGATACATAGTTCCAAGGAAAAAAGAGGAAAAAGGAAAAAAGGAAATAAATTTCCAAAATAGTAGATGGTACAAATAAACGTACCAGATTTCGATGAATATGTAGACGCGAACCATCGCGAGAGAACTGATCCAAATGACAATGAGAACGATCCAAACGATCCAAACTAAATAACTGATCGAACGAAATGATCGCAGAATAGCTAGCGAGTACAGCTAATCCGATCGACACGTACGCAAACGTTACAGGGATGATAATGATGATGCTATGTGCTATCGTACGAGTAACACCATAGCATACGCTAAAAGTCAGGACGCAGCACCTGAGATTCTTGCACTATTACATTCGGTTACAGTTGATTACCTCGTGCTACTTGACGTCCATTGGTTAATACCAACGATATCCCACCTAACGGGAGCGGAGAACGTACTCTTGCGAATTGGTTAAAAGAATCAACTTTTCATCGATCCATATCCCCTACCTTTCCCCACCCTAACTGAGCTATCTCTGTCTTTTCCAACTTTTTTTGTAAAGAAATTATTTTTTACGTCTTTCTGCCTTTTTTCTTTTCCTTCTGTTCTTTTCTTTTTCTTTCCTTCCTTCTTTCTTTTCTTTTCTTTTCTTTCCCTTTTGTCTTATTTTTTTTTTTATTATTTTATTTTATTTTATTTTATTTTTTTTTTCATACGTACGTATACGTGATCTTTTCTGTACGATCGTTTAATCAATCATATTTTAATCGTTAAACAATTAAATTATTGTTATTGTTAATACTTCTTCGCCATACTTCTGTTTTTCGATCGTATTTATAACAAAGTTATTTCTATTTGTTTCTATAGTTCTTCTCTTTTTTTCTTCTTTCTTTTCTTTTTTTTTTATATATGCATATATATATATATATATATTAGTTTGCTTAGAATCGTTTAATATCAGATTTTGATTAAATTCGCGATTTAATTATCCTCATTATTATGCACCTAAATTGTCTTCATAACAAAATTATTTATACTTCTTTCTTTCTTTCTTTCTTTCTTTATCATAGTTTTTTTTTATTTTAGAAATCATATTTTAGAATCGTTTAATGTCAGATCTTTTTATTAGATTGTTCATATTTTTCTCCTTCATTTTTTCTATATTATTTTTTCATCGAGTTTTTCTCTCTCTCTCTACCTCTCTTTTTTTTCTTTTTCTGATGTTTTTCTTAAAGGATCGTTTAACGTCAGATTTTGATTAGATCTGCGAATTAATTATACTTTTCCCTTCGTAAATAAAAAAAAAAAAATTGGTTTTTAAAAATCTTTTTTTTAAATATCATTTGAAACAGAGAAAGAAGTAAAGCAAAAAAAATATAAAAATATTTCCAGTTTCCTCTCCTGTCTTTTTTCTTTTTTCGAATCAAAGTAAACATTTATCTTTCTTTTTTTTTCGTTGTCTTTATCTCTCTTTTTATCTCTTTTCGACGAACGTTGACTTAATCGTCGGATTTTGTTTCATCGATTAGATCTATCAATTGATTATACTTCGTTCCTTAAAAAATGAAAAAGTAAATATAGTTACTTAGAACTGTAGTTCGTAATTTATATAAAACTAGAGAAGAAACAAAGTAAAAGGATAGAAAAACGGTTTCTCCTCCGTAACTTTCTATTTCTCGCGAAGTACGAATGCCATTTCTGTCTTTAGGAATTGCGAATGGTTCAAACATTCTTTTCTCTCTCTTTCTCTCTATCTCTTTTTCTCTTTCTTTCTCTCTTTCTCTATTTATCTATCATCTATCTATCAGTCTATCTATTCATTTCTTTGTCTTTCAATCTTTTACTCTCTTCGTACAACGATTATCTATATTTTTTTGTTTACTAATAAAAATTGAAATAGTAACTCAAAAGAAAACGTTAGAATTAGTTGATCTTTTAGAAGGGATGAAAGTCTAAGATTCGTAACGTAATATCGATCAGATTCAGTTAAACAGAAATGTTATAATCATTATTACAAAGTTCATATTATCTTTCATCGTTATTAAAAACGTTCGTGAATATTAATATATGTTGGTGATTGAAATTGATTATATAATAATTATATGCGATAGATAGAACTTGTTACTGTTTCTTAGAAATAATCGATCATAATCTCGATAATATTTATGTTGTATGAGAAAAAAAGTTTAGCGAAAAATATTCCTTAGAAATTTTCAAGATCTTTGACTATCAATAAAACAGAGAGACGATGTAATTCGCTGTTAATTTTAGTCGGACAACAGACGAGAGGAAAAATATTAACGACTGGTTGGAAATAAAAGTGAATATAAAAAAAAAAGAGAGAGAGAGAGAGAGAGAGAGAGAGAGAAAGAAACAAAAGAATCATTTTATATTGAGATTCAATATATTTATTTTATTGAAAAAAATTCTTTAAAAAATTATTTATTAAAAATCGTACAAAGAAAAAATGTCATGATAGGTTTTATTGTTAGTCTGACTGTATTATCATACGTACATATTATATACATATATGTATGTATGTATGTATGTGTGTAAATATATACTTACACATATATATACCTAATTAGATATATATGTGAGACTTATAGATACGCGTGTATATAATGTATATTTATGTGCATATTCATTTACGAACTCAACATACTTTGTAATTCGCTGTTATATCTATGTAAATTAATAAAATAGAAAAAAAAACAAGAAAATGATAAGCTATAAACACAGATCTTATGAAATTTGATTTAATGTGACTCTCAATATACGTTCTGATAACAATATGATTATAAATATAATAGAAAAAGAGAATAGGGGAAATAAATCTATGCAAAGAGGGGGAAATATTAACAGCTAATACGTAGATATCCCATACGACCATGGCCCTGGACTTTGATGATTCAGTATTTATACATCTCGGGAGGAATGGTTGAGTTCCGCAAAGTGTATATATAGCAGAAGAAATAAGACTTACAGATGTCTTGTAGTCTTTTAACGCGCTTTAATCCGTGTGGATGTATTTTACTCTCCTCTATCTGTCCCATACTAATCGATAATATCTCAAAATGTTCGTCAAATCTTTCGTACTACTTCTTCTGATTAATCTTGCGATGACCGAAATTCGTGAGTGTTTATTTGTGAAAATTGAGAATTATAATATTACATTTTTCAATTAATGAAATTCGTCATATTACAATTTTATTTTTTATTCTTTTCTGTTTTTTTTTTTCTTTTTTTCTCTTTTGAGATTTTCACTTCCGCGTTTTTGAAGTGAAATGAAGAAAGTTATTGCTAGTTACTCTCCAATTTTTGTTTACGTGCGATTTTTATAATATTAGTGATAATAATAATAATAATAATAATAATAATAATAATAATAATAATAATAATAATAATAAAAGAAGAAGAAGAAATAAAACAACAGCGAGAGTTGGAGAATAAATATAAAATGATCGAAATAAAAAATTGAACTTAATACGTGATTATGTGATTTATTACACTTTGAACGATTTAATGGTATAAAGGCGGAACAGTTGAGTTAATAAAAAGGAAAAAGAAAAACAGAGAGAAGCATAAAAAGAAAAAATGAAATAAAGTAATCCAAAGATAGTGATATTCTATAAATTACTATGTAGTTATGTTTATATATATGTGTATATATATATATATATATATATATATATATATTATATATTTTGTTTTTTATCAGGAAGTGACTATGAGATAACAAAACCATAAAAAAAGAAAATTACTTACTCGAAACGTATTCAAGGATAATTCTAACGATTTCCTGTCTTTTTTATTTTTAGTTTATTTGATTTGATTTGATTTAATTTAATTTTATTTCTATAGCTTCGTACATTCATATATGTGGTCGGAGGAATCCAAAATTGAACGAGTGTATTCTTAACAGCATCGAACAAATTCGAGATGAATTAATAAAAGGAATACCAGAATTAGAGGTCCCATCTATTTCTCCTTTGATCTTGAATGATCTAATATTCGTCGATCAACCAAATGTTCATATAGAGGCAAAGAAACTGATAATCCACGGACTTGAAAACTATTGGCCGTTAAATTTGAAACCTGATGTCGAAAAGCAACAAATCGATGCCACTATCTTGTATCCACAGTTAAATATCAAAGCTGATTATGATGTAAACACAAAAATTTTAGTTCCTATCGTTGACCAAGGAAAGATCACGGCAGATATAAGTAAATTATTAAACAATTTTTATTATTCTTCATAATCATCGATCGTTTTTATTTTCATTCATGATAATTAGTATCTTTAAGCGATCTGTTTCATTGCGTAATACTTTAGATATTACGTGTTTGTCGTTTTTTCTTTTATCTTTTATATATATATATATATATATATATATATATATATTTTTCATTTTTTCAAATCAAATCTCACACAACATTTTTCAATTGTAAAATATCTTTCAATATAGACATCCGCGCGTAAATAATCATTTGAAAAGGAATTCTTTTACAGATAACGTGACGGCAAAAGTATTGCTCCGTTATAAATTAATAGAAAAGGATGGTAAAAAATATATGTACTTCTTTTCGATGACAACTAAACTGAACTTCAAGGATATCGCTATAGATATTCAACCAGAGAATAACACCGACAGCACCTTAACAAAAGCCTTCAACAATTTCTTCGGCAATAATAAAAATGACATAATCACTATTATTCTACCAAGCATAGAAAAGAGTATTTCGGAGAATATACTCAAAATTAGCAACAATATGGTTAAACATTTCCATTATGATGAAATTTTACCTGATAGGGAATAAATCTTCTTTTCTTTCTTTTCTTCTTTATCTTCTTTTTCTTCCTTTTATTTTTTTCGAATAGTCAAAAGAATAAAATCGTTTGTTAAGAAATTTGTATTAACTTCGCACGATGTTAATGTTACTTTTTTACCAGTACGATATCTATCCTTAAATCTGTTTAATTTTTTCTTTAATAGAAAAAAAGAAGGGGGAAAAACGAATGAATGAATAAATAAAGAAATAAATAAATAAATAAATAAATAAACAAATTTGTTATTATTTAACGAAGATCGAAAAAAAAAAGATACAGGAAGTGACTCAAGATGACACAATATTTATGCTGATGCAAGAACGACTGATTAGTAACGTCAGCACAGGTAGAAATACAATGACGAGGTATATAGATAATGTAACATCATCATGACCTTGGTTGATATCGAGAAGTAATCGTTCATCCTTTCGTTCTTTCGTTCGAGAAGAAATCTTTTTTCCAAATAGGTCAATTTCTTGTCCGATCTTGTGATAGCTTTAATAAAAAAAATCTTGAATAGAACATTATTATTATAATTGTTGTTGTTGTTGTTATTATTTCTTTTTTTTTCTACAATGATTACCAGACACGATTATCTTTTTTTTCTCTCTGTCTCTCTTTCAATCTTCAGTCGAGCTGAAAAATAATTATTATATAATTTTGTCATAATGAGAGCCGGGATTATTTTTTATTTTTTAAACATGGTTTTTCTTTTTAAATAATAAAATAAAAGTTTTTAATATAACGATTGCTTTATTGCGTATGTTGCGTCTTAAAGGCGTTAAAAACTACACACTTATAAATTATTGACTATTTGTATAGTAAATACACCTGTTTATAATACCTATCGACCAGAGTATATATTATCTATTGTATGTATTCGCTAGACGTTATTTAAAATTGCTAGTTCTTGTTTGTTTCTTTTTTTTTTTTCTTTCTTTTGTTTTTTATTACTTTTTTTTTCGTTTCGAAAAATAAGATCAAGATTTTTAATGCACGTCGATAAACGAAACAAAAAATCTCTTGGTAATAATTAGGATTATTTGTTTTTATAATTGGTTTCTTTTCCTTTATCCTTTTATTTTCCTTTTTCTTTTTTTTTTTTTTTTTGTTTCATTAATTACATAACTTTTACAATTCGATTTGAGAGTCACAGGCTCGAATACAAATCGATTGAAAAGTTACGTATACTGATAAAGAAAAAGAAAAAAAAAAAAAGAAACTTAAGAGATTATACTTGTTGAATATAAATTGAAATTCGTAGATGTTTACGACCGAAAGTGTCAATAAAACGTCTTCGTCATCGAAACGTTATCGCGAAAATAACATCGAAATACTTTTAATAAGATAATAGAATATATCTTAGACGGATATATAATAATTCAAATATAGAAAGAGAAGAACGAATTTTCGACGTGCATCGATTTTATTCAATCTTGGAATACTTATAAGTATGTTAAAAATTCAGAGGTAGTTTTAACAATTTTCGATAATGTCAATGACGAATTATTATCGCGAGTATTAATAATGTCCGATCATTGACATAATCGCGTTAGGAATCGCGTCATTCATATTGTCAGATTCTTTGTTTCTTTTCTTTCGATTTGTTTCTTTCTGTTTTATATTCTTTTTTTCTTTTTCTACCTTTTCCTTTTTTTTTTTATTTTCGATTTTTCTCTTTTTTTTCAGAGTTTATTTCTTTTTCTAATATTATGGGAAGAGTTGCTCGTAAGTGAAATTACTGACAATACTATTTGCGATTTCACGGAAAGCATCCGATAATGCTTTCTCGATCAATGGTTGTAATTCTTTAATGAATGCATCGAAATTGCTGTTGATCGCTGTATTGATAACATCACCGAGTACCTTTTCACCGCCAAAAAGATTATCTAGATTTAAGGTACCCTTGCCAACTGTGATCCTCATTTTAAATTCGTCGATCTGCACATGATTCTCCCCGTTTGGTAGCTGACGTTTCATGGCATGTACCGTGACCGATCCGGTACATTGAGTAAAGTTTCCAGTCATTGGTCCGGATCCTTCAATTGGCAAAAGTAATATTTTCCCATTGATCTCATATGTGCCTTTGACGTGTAAGTGTGGCAGTTTGATTTCCATTGCGAAGATCAATTCGTCTAAGTTCACCCTATGGTTGGGAGAAAAGAAATTACAAGTATAACACGTTTCTTGATTTTCTGAGAAAAAAAGAATGTTTTTTAATTAATTAATTAATTAATTATTGTTTCATACTTTTCTTTTATTTATTTCTTTTTTTAGGATTATATTGGAAGCTTTGTTTATTAAGTTTCTTTGTAATGAAAATGAAAATTAATACTTAGATTGTAGAGAAAAGAAGAGAAATGATTTGATATTAACAAGTTGGATAATACAAATCAGATATAGTATTAATTTGTTATGAATCTTTTAATCATTTTAATGATTTTAGAATAAACTATAATTTAATAATCTTTTAGAATTATACTGACCAGTAATCGTTTTGAATTTTCTTGGACAATAAAAGTTAATAAGTACTTCGAAAACTTTGAAACGAAATGAGAAGATTTAATTCTATGCACTTAAATACTTCAAATCAGGTCTGATGCCAATTTGCTATGGATCGTTCAATCATTTTAAAATAAACTAGTTTTTAATAATTCTTTAGAATTATACTGGCTGATGATCGTTCTGAATTTTTTTAAACAATGAAAGTTAACAATTACTTCGAAATTGTTGAAACGAAATGAGAAGATTTGATTCTATGCACTTAAATAATTCAAATCAGGTATGTTACTAATTTGCTATGGATCGTTCAATCATTTTAAAACTAAACTACTTGTTAATAATTCTCTAGAATTATACTGGCTGATGTTCGTTCGGAATTTTCTTGAACAATAAAAATCAACATTTAGAAAAATGTTCGTATTTCTGAAAAATAGAAGAAAAGATTTTTATACAAGTAAAATCGAATAAAATCAGGAACAGGTTTAGCTATAAATCGTGAACAAGAATCGTTCGATGACCTCTTCCTACGTGTATTGCACGATAATTAAACACGCACGAAAATAGGATAATAAAAATACATAAGAGAAAAAAATCGTAGAGGATACTTTTCAAATTAAACATGACATAAGCAAAGATAGGGCAAACAAGAAAGTAAAAAAAAAAGAAAAAAAGAACAGGAAAAAAATATGAGAAAGAAGATAATAGTAGAATACTTTTCAGGTCAACCACACTATGTACTTTCACTAATTCGTATTTCAAATGGTCGTTTCCGTTGTCTTCGCCATTTTATTATCTATCAACGATTATCCTCCTTTTTTTTTTTAAATAAGGTAACAACCATAGCCATGTAGTAACACGACAATTGTTTTCGAATTCGCATTTCAAGCACTCGTGTCACGGTCGTATTCACTACCGTAAGCGGAATATAAAGTAATCTTGCTCGCCAGGATCGAATGATCAATCGACGTAATTTTGTTCATTTATTTCTTTCTATCTTTTTCTGTTTTCCTTTTTTCTTTTCTCTTTTTTTTTTTTTTTTATTCCTTTTTCTTTTATAGGATACTAGTGATCACTCGTGCGAAACTAGCGGACATCAAGGATCCTTTATAAATCGACTTAACCGTTTAATCGGTTTTTAGTATCTTTTTTTTTTTAAAGAAAACAGGACAGAAAAAATAGTTTATTATAGAATAGAATATAAAATTATTTTTCTGTATGTATATATATATTTCTCTTTTTCTTTTTGTATCGTTTAATAGCTTTTATACGTAATACTTTTCTTTTTCTTTTTTTTTACAAAATAAAAAAACAATAGCTCGTCACGTTAAAGAATATAAATTAATTTTATTCGATAGAATCATACCATAGTAATCTTATTTATATATCTCTTTTCTTTTTCTGTTTCTTAGTTATTAGTTAACAATTTTAACAATCGTATATTATTAGCGAATCTCGAAGTTCTTGTGTAAATCAATTTATTCAATTAATCTTTACTGTAATATTAAAAAAAAAAAAGGGAGAGAGAGAAAAGAATTATATAATGTCGTCAATATACTTGTGAAATTTTAAATGACTTCGAAATGAACAATTTAAAAAAAGAAATTTTCGACCAATTTCATTCTTTGTTTTTAGAGAAATGGAAACGATTACATTGAGATATATCACATTAATAATTGTTTTCTAACGAGTTTCGCACGTTAATAAAATAAATCATAAAGATGACTGTACACCTCGGATAATTCTCGTTATTAATATTAATTGATCATGAAGAGCCACGTGTCAATTTGCTCGCGGTATAACACTCTCGTATCATTTGAGAATTACGATAGATGATATCGATAGACTTGAATCTAACGGCGCTATCATATTTCTCATTTCCTGATTCATAATCTTTTATTAGTCATAAATGTTCTTGTTCTTTTAACTTTATAACAAATTTAACCGATTTAACACAACCGGTTCAATATACTCGAATTTTACGATCTATCGACCTTCGCATTCTTAAATCAAACGACGAGTAAAAATTATTCAATCATTCCTGAATTATGAAAGAAAGATAACAATAATAATAAAAAATAAAAATGAATCGAAAATCCTTTCCATTTTTCAAAATAATTTGTATTATTCAAACGCCTCATTCTTCCCTTTTCTCGAATTTTTATGTATATTAATTAAGTTTTTTCACTGTCCGATTAAAAGAAAAAGAAACATAAATAAATTATATTTACTATGAATCAACAACCAATCAATGACAAACGAGATTTAATCGGAATCAGCTGTAATCCGGTTAATAAAAATTCATGATTATCAATATATTTTTTTTCTAAAGCGTAACTTTTTTTTCTAAAGTATAACTCTTGAATGCAACAGATAAGTCGATTAGAATTTGTATTACTTATCTCTTAATACATCTCGGAAATATGTTGATTATATTATAATTGTCTCTATCATCGTGAAATATTTAATTTCGATTATAAGATCATAGCTTACTTCAAATTGGTTATGGTAAAGTCACTGGCGCCATAAGCTTCTACATTCTTAGCATTTATCCTGAGACCAGATTTTTCACTAGCAATGAGTTGTTTCAATAAAAGTGGCTCCAATGATGGTATATTGTATTCTGGTACACCTTTCTGAAGATAAGGCTTCAAATATTCTACACTTTCGGTGATGCAATTAACGATGTTAGGATCGCTACGTTTACAAACGTGAAGGAAATCGGCTAAAGAAAAATAAAATTTAATAAAAGCAATAAAATAAAAAAAAAATATTATATATAAATATATACACGACGCTTCATCATGATCGAATATTTCTACAAAGTATTAGAAACTTGATAAATTTTTGATGAGAACTTGAGCCGAAAATAAAAAAAATTTCGCGAGCAAAGAAATGTCAATTCAATTGATAATTATATTATGTATTTTATTTGTTATTTTCTTTTTTTTTTTTTTTTTTTTTTTTTTTAATTTTATCTAATTTCTTTTACTCACGCAAGTCCATAGATTGGCCAAAATCGATGATCAGAGAAAGTAATGTCAGGTTGACAAGGAACAAGACGACGCACCTCATGATTGCTTCTGATTCGATCGAATATATTTGAATTTCGATGAAATATATATAGATCTGTATATCTAATTTTCTCGAAGATTCTCCGAATGAATTTTTTTATACGGAAACAATTCGCGAATGATACTCGATGGATGCTCGGACTGGAACTGAATAAGAGTGAAGCCGTCGTGCGTGGACCTTATAGTGGTATTCTTCTTCCCCTCCGACCCCTCCAACCAACAGCTACCATCTCTGAGTTATTCAGAGTTAGTCAGAGTTACAATCACTGAAACAATTGTGGCCCATGTGTTCCACCTACACATTCTATCACGCATACATGATACATACGTACAAACATATGTACGTACATACACATACGTACATAAGTGTGTGAGTATGTGTATATGTGTGTATATGAAGAGAGAGAGGTGAGGAAAGAAAATAACTTTTTCTCGATTCAAAGTCAAGGAAACTCATTGAGAAGAGGATTAGGAAGTGGAAATGAAAAAAAGAAACAAGCTAATAATCGTCACTATCAAAGATTTCCTAATGTTTATTCTTCGAACACTCAAAGTCGACATTGACCTTTTAAACTTTTTAATGTTACATTGTACGTATTTTCTTTTTCTTTTTTGTTTTTTTTTTGTTCTCTTCTTTTTTCTTTCCTTTTTTTTCTTGACTTATTCTTCTTCATTTTCCTCTCTCCTTTTTCTTTTCTTTCTCTTAACATACACCTGTTGACTTGTACAAGTATATTTACTTACATACGTATGTACATACATATATACATATATATATGTGTGTGTGTGTGTGTGTATGTACAAACTATTGTAAGTCGTCCTCGAATAAAATAAAATCGGAGTGACACGCATTCGGAATTTTGTAAGGACTATTTTGTTTTCATATGCACAGATATTTCTTTTGAAAATAACAAAGAAGCAAACAAATAATGATTCCAAGAAATATTGTATTTTGTGAACTAAATAAGAAGAACAAAAAAGAAAAGTAAGAAGAAGAAGGAGGAGGAGGAGGAGGAAAAAATGATAATTCAATGGAAAAGTTTTGAAATGGCGTTAATCAATATTAAGCAGAAGATCAATTCTATATTTTCTTCATCATTCTAAGAATTATTTTAACGATCGTTCTGTATTCCAAAAAAAAAAAAGAACGAAGAAGAAAAGGAAACAGAAAAAAAGAGATTGAGGAAAAAGAAGAACATATCTTTTTATAAAATGTATTTTATCTCATAATATCTTCATAATCGTCGTGGTATATTTAATAATAAAGTAAAATAAGAAGCTAAAATGTGCATAAGAGTGTAGAGATTATTATTTTCTTATTTATTTATTTATTTATTTATGCCATTTAACCGGTTTCTTGTTATAACTGACCATTGAATTTTTGTTACCTACCTTTTATGAAAATATCTTCGTGAAAAAGGAATGAAACAATGTCGATGAGGATGACATAAAAAAGATAATAATTTTTGTTTGTTATAGATTATTATTTATATATAAACGAAATGAATTTTGACGTTTGAACGTCAAAAGTTAGAGAACGAAATAAAAAAAGAAAAAAAAATGTATCAATTTTTTGTATGCTGTTAAACACTAAACGAGTTAACTATATATTAATCGTATGCATTCACAAGCATAAAAGTATGACGTTTCTTCATCAATCTTTATCTCTTATATATACATATGTATGCATAACGAATTTCATTAAAGAATGCGTGAGAGGTTTGTTGATTGTGTCTACATATATAAATATGTAAATATGTATGTATGTATGTACGTACGTATATATATATATATATATATATATATATATATATATATATATATATATATACACACACACACATATGTATATTTATATAATTATGTGCGCTCAAACGATGGAAGTTCGATAGAAATAATATTTAACTTTACCACGTGGACTTCAAAAAAAAAAAAAAAGGAAAAGAAAGGAAAAAAAATTAACGTCAAGAGAAAAGAGAGAGAGAGAGGAATGATTTATGAAATCAAACGAATAAATTTAATACGTAGAACTGCATGATGCACACAAATTAGAATCGAATTACTACGAATATATATGCCTATTCCTTGTAAACAGAAGTTTCGTTACCGATTAATCAATCGATTCTAAATCTATCGAACAAGTAAATAAGTATAATACATAAAAATAAACTAGACTGTGTGGTGTGTGTGTGTATGTGTATATATATATATATATATATATATATATATATATATATATATGTTGGAATCTATAAATAATAACTATCGGTTTTATATACAACAACGAAAGAATATGTAATCGTGGGTGAGTGAGATTAATTCGTTGACGATGTCAATCTATTCGTCGGGTCAAAAAAGTCATCGGTGTTATCAACTATGTGACATAATAATGCCATTGCATAATGCATCGACTTACATATACATCAGCACATAAAAGGCAAGTAAAGTAAGACCGGTAATATCCTTCTCGAAGATCCTAAATTATCGCCGAAGATATTGTTATGATTATATTTTAGTTTTGCTTATTCTAAACGTGAATAGAAAAGATAATAAAAATAGGTATGGTATTGATCGATCAACGATTTCGATCCATCGAAGATCAATTAATTATTATATCGATCTATGATTCACAAACATCTCAAATAATAATAATTTAAAATAGTTCTCGATTTTCCTTTCTCTTATATGTAATTCGATTGAAATTAATTGTAATAAGGAAACATTGAGATATTTTTATCGATTGTATTGATCACATCTAAACGATCAGCTGTTTTAGAACCTTTAAGAATCTATTTGAAATTACCAATTCCACCGAAACGAATTCATTCGAGATTACCGATCTCCTGCTATGTCAGAATTACGTACATGTAATACTTTACCTCGTAATCGCTTGTACGTTTTATAATGGTAAGACATTATTTGATGACGAGCAGCTATTCAAACCATGATGACATTAATTTCTTCTCTATCACTCCGATTAAAACAGATATCTCAAGTTCTCTACGTATTTCGCTAGATCTGTTTAAAACACTATGCCGAGTTTGCTCTTTTTGTTTATTTTATTTATTCTTTTATTCTTCTTTTTGTTTTTCTTTTCTACATTTTCCTTTTACTTCTTCTTTAATTTCTTTTGTTGTAATTTAATTTTTTCTTTTTTCTTTTTTTTATTTCTTTTTTCTTTATTCTTTATTCTTTTTCTTCTGTATTTTTCTTTTACTTCTTCTTTAATTTCTTTTATTTCTTTAATTCTTTTTTTATATTCCTCTTTTCTTTATTCTTTTTTTATTTTTCTTTTATCGTTGAGGAAAGAGATAAAAGCAATCTCGAGAATCGGAGAATAAAATTTGAATACACACACACACACACACACACACAGACAGAAACTTAAGGATCATTCTAATGATGTCAGTAAAGTCACTCGTAAAAATTTACCATTTTATATCGATTAAAACTATTACATTAAACACTATGCTATAAATATATTAAGAATAAAAGAGAATAGTTTTTTCAAGGTTCGATGTTCTTAGTTACAGCACGTATCTTCTCGAAGGACACGCACGTTTATTAATTAACGTTGAAGAACCACGTTTCTGACACTCACTAACCTATGCATTATTTCGAAATAATGATTTATTCTTTGTATCTACCGCGAAATTGATAAGTGATTCTAAGAGATCTCCTCTCGTAATTGCAAATGTAACTTTGACATTCATGTATATCATTATTAATCGTTTGATAAAAACGATCGAAAGAAAAAAGAGAGACGGAGAGAGAGTTATGAACGTTGTTATGAATGAATAATACTATTGAATTGATTTGTTAACGATTGAAAAAGAGATCTATTTGAAAAATTTTTTATCGAAAAATTGAGAAACTTCGTTTGAAATTATTCTTATTGATGATAAATTAATTCGTCAACGATTGAAAGGAGATCTGCGTGAAAAATTGTAATTAAAAATGAAAAAGGAAACACTCCCTTTGAAATTATTCGTATTAATGATGATAACAAAATTAAAGAAAAAAAAAAAAAAGAGAGAACGATCAAAAATATGATAAAAGTATCGAAATGATCGAGTGAAAAGATAAAAGATAAAACGTCTCAAAGATTACTGTCACGTATAGATTACGTTCATTACATTTTAAATTCCAATTAGTGTTGTACGAGGTTTCACAATACTAAATACAGAATCATTGTCGACAAAAAGTGACGTCATTTATTAAATAAATAGACAATTGTATAAAAAGTCTTATCCTAAAACATCCGACGAGTAATGTAGTAACTTAAAAAAAAAAAATGATCGTCCATTTTCTTACTATTGTCTTCGTAATGTGAACAAATAAGAAATTATATACAATACGTAACATTGAAAGTTAACAAAAAGAGATAATAATAATTTCTAACTATATAATCGACCTATCTACACGATCAACAAACAATAACGAAATTGTTAAATTATAAAAACGGCTAAGATCTGATTTGTCATAAGACTCGAGTTAATTAAGAATCGTAAAGAAGTTTTCACATATTGCTTGAGGAACAAAATACTGACAATCTTTTAACGCAAACAGTAATAGTAACAATAATAATAATAATAATAATAATAATAATAATAATAATAATAATAATAATAATAATAATAATTGATCAACCAATAAGATCTTTCCTTCTCTTCTTAGAGACAAATCATATTTATGTAGGCATTTACTAAGACGTTTGCAAAAAATAAAAAAATTTACATACACATACGCTTGCTTCTCTTTTTAAGTATACCTACACGAGAAGTTCAATCTATATTCGATGATCGAAAACGTAAATACGATCAAGAATATCATCTGTCCTACTTATTCGGTAATCCAGGCATCGTACGGTACTTGAGCGAAAAGTTTCTCAACGAAACCTGACATAACTTGGACCAACTTTCTTCTCAAATCTGGTTTCATTTCTTTAAGTAATTCTTGACTGTTACTATTAATAAACAAGTTCAACGCGGCTTCTAAAAGAAAAAGGGCAAACAAAATGAAATCAATAAATTTATTCGTTCAAAAAAAAAAAAAAAAAAGAATGAGAGAAAAAAGGAAAGAAAAAACGAATAAGAAAATATTTAAAAAAACAGATGAAATCATACTTACGAAGTATAGTATTGCCATCGTGTACGTTCTCAACACCCATTTTAATATCTTGGACACTGAAATCCATTTTTAATTGTTGCAACCTCAAAAAGCGACGATCTTGTACAATGAACGGTTTTGCTCTGATAAATACTTTAGCTTTGACTCCCTCTGTAAAGGAAAGATAAAAAAGAATCATTGACGAGAGATAACATTGAATTGATGTTGTCTGATGGACCGCGATCGAAATACAGCGTTGCGTTTCGGGTTGCCTATTACCAGGCGTCGATAATTCATAAAAATTATATGACACTCGAACGGTAAATAACTAAACGATTGTTTATAATTTACAAAGTATCGATGAGATATAGTTTCTTAATAGAACTAATTGGATAATAGGGAAAATTTACTAAACAAATTGATTAAGTGAAAAGTGAAAGTTTGTATAGTTAACAGAACTTTTACCTGAAACGCGTTTCACGTTTCGAAGTCACGTAAGTATTATTATTTATCTTTCAAAACAAATATAAAAAATATATATGTGTGTGTATGTGTAATCAATAGTAAAAAAGAAATAAAAAATGAAAAGAAAAACGACTTTCTATGAATTAAATTACATTTCTTATATAATTATTATACGCATATATTAGAGAATTATTTAACGTAGACATACATATATATATATTTTTTTTCTGTTTTCTATTTCATCGATATTCTATATTAATCATAAATAAGATTTATATATACCATAGTCTCCCCAATAATCTCCAGCTCCGCTGGCCTGAACCAAAATCAATGTACCGCTTGACCTATATTTAGCAGCAGCCCTAATTCTAGGAATACTAAGGACCAGTTGCAATTGAACTTCATCGTCAGACAATCTTACTCTAAGACCGGTCACTTTGAGTGATGAAACTCCTTTGGCATTTATGTCCATGAATTGTGCTTTGTATCCATCAGGACCACCTCCAAGAGCTATGTGAAGTTCGTCTAAAATTATTGGTTCAACTTCGGAATATCCTAACTGTGGCAGACCTGTAAAGATAAATATACATCAGATGAAAAATGTTTTTTATTGAAAATATAAAATCGAATTAAAAACAAAAAAGAAGGAAACAGAAAACAATCAGAAACTTGAAATAAGTAAATCTTCATCGCGTACTACTACCCAGTGCCGTAGACAGTAACTGGAATGTAGGACACAGGTGACCATTCGAATTCACCGTTATAACCTGCTTCCGCTAACAAAGCAACTCTCATCAATTTTTCAGCACGTGCTTCGGCCAATTACAATGAAAAAAATTCTTTTAAATGATATTCGACATTCTCTTACACGATGTCAGAACTTTCTAATCATTAACACACGTTGGAATAAATTATAAAATAAAAACATTTGATTTCCGCCCAACGACTTGCGAATGTAAATCATAATAATTATTATAATTATCATAATAACAACAACAACGATATAAAAATTTACGAATGAAAAGGAATAACAAATCAAATTACAAATGACGAAATCATAAAGTCGTATCGATATCAGATACAACGAATGGTAAATACGAATAATACATTTTTTCTTACCCTGTCGAAAATGTTCAACTAGAACATTAGCAGTTTTGGCAAGACAACCTTCCAAATTAGGATCGGTTTTAGAACAAGGTTCCAAAAATTCAAGGCCACGATATTTACCAATGCCATTAGCGATACCAATGAGAATCGTGAACATAAACACGTACACGAATAGAACACTATTATTTGATTTAATCATTGTACCTATTTTTCTCACTTTGTATATTCTTAATCTTTGGATTTGGATAGATAACCTTCGTCTATATAATAGTTATCTTCTTTCTTCACTCTAACCGATCGAATTTCTCTGCGTTGAATGACCGGTTGGTAAGGATTCTCACGGACTTATAACACCTTGACATTGCCCCTGCCCCAACCCCACCACCATCTTGTTAGAATGTCCAGAGCAAACGAGAAGAATAAGAAGAAAGGAGAAGGTAGGAGAAATGAGAGAGAGAGAGAGAGAGAGAGAGAGAGAGAGAAAGAGAGAGAGAGAATTTCTATCATGAATTCTAACTTTCCTCAGAAATCGTAGATACTATTGTTTTCTTTTTACATTAGATCTTTCCTTTTTTTATTTATTTATTTAATTTTTTTTTTCTATCAATTTACCACAACGACACTTAAGATACTATTCCTAATGCAATTATAATCGTTTCAAGAAACATTAGAAACCTAATGGGCATATAAACTCGTGTCTTAAAAAGATGTATCTCGAGAGAGTCATCTTTTCTCTCTTTCTTTCTTTTCCTTGTTCTTTTTTTTTATTTTTCTTTTTGTTTTATTTTATTTTATTTTATTTTATTTTATTTTATTTTATTTTATTTTATTGTTTTTTATTTCTTTTATTTCTGTTTTGTTTTTTTTTTTTTGTTTCGATCTATCGTGATTCTTTCAAGATCAACGACTAAAAGAACGGATGATATTGTACGATCTATTTTTTAATTGACTTCGCAATTTGTGTTACGACCTAGTGAAAGTGTGTTATTAGAAAGATATATTTTATATATATATATATATATATATATATATATATATATATATATATATAGTGTACAAGTCTCAAGATCAACTATTAGCAATGTCTAATGTTCGTTTCTATTCAATTTTTACAGCACTAAGATCTAGATAAAATTATAATACAAAAAAAGAGTTAACATACATTCTCTATCATCGTGAATAATTAACACAATTAATGCTTTTTTCCTTTTTTTGTCTTTTTTAATAATACTTTTCTTCGCTTAGGTACGAACGATTCGAAAATGTATCTATCATTGTTGAATAATTTATTACTTAGTTATCTATGATCGTTAAAAGATATTCGTTCTTTCTCATCGTTGATGTATTATTGATCAAGATGATCTCACGAAAACAAAGAAAGTTGCCGTTAGTTAAAACCACACACACACACACACGCGCGCGTGTGCGCGCGCATGCATACATACGTATATCGTTTTCAGGTTCTATAAAACTTTCTTCTTCTCAGGAAGAAGTTAATGTAGGACGAGTAAAGATTAACGAAAAAGGTGCGAATCCTACTCGTAATAGTATAAAAATTTCGTACTAGACCAAATAAAAAATTCAAAAAACGTAGGAATGACGTGAATTGTGAATGATCTTCTAAACTTAGTGGGGATATAATGAACAATAAAAAATCACTATACAATACGATGAAAGAAAGCGTAGACGTACGAAATACGTCAATATGAACGTCATCAAAAGCGAACCTAACCGACTTTAATTCAGTATATTAAGCACCGTTAGTTGACTCGAATTTATCGTAACTACGTGCTTCGAACTTCGCTTCCAAATAATGTCTTCGATGAACTCCATTTTTCTTTGTCTTTTTTCTTTCTCTCTTTCTCTCTGTCCACCATGTAAAATTATCGTCGCGATCGCTTTCACAATAATTCTTCGAATCTTGATGATATTAATTGCTCCTTTTTATTCTTTTTACTTTTATTGTTTTTTAATAGGAAATTATTCGTTAATCGTAACGAAATAATTTTGTAAAGAAGTATCGTAAAAATTTCAATTTCCATCCCACTGAGTAATCGACTCATGCGAGAGAACTTCAGAAGAAATCTTGTTATACTCTGTAAGAATGTGAGGTCAAGAACCGGATAACTTGGAAACTTCTCAAGGTAAACAGCTACAGTTACTGTCGAAGAAGATTCTTCATTTGAAAATGAAGGATCGATGAATGATTTATTTATAAACGATCAATTTTATCAATAGTAAACTTTTCCAATAATAACGATTTCAGTAATAAATTAATAGTTAATAAAATTTCCAATAATAAAGATTTTCAAAAGAAAAGGGAAAGAAAAAAAGAATAATTGTTATAAGGTATATTTATATACGAAATAAGTATTAATTATTAATTGAGTAAATATATAATAATATTAGTCAATAAGTGATTAAAGGAAAAATAAATGAAATTTATTCGATTATATAATAATTTTCATATCGATCGATCGATCGATCGATTTTTCTTTCTTCTTTTTTTTCTTCTTTTTTTCTCTTTCTTCAACCTTTCATTTTTTCATTTAAGGACGAATAGGCTTGGGCTTGAAGATTTGTTGAAAAGGGAAATTTTTAAATGCTTTATCAAAAATGTTGGTAAAAGCGGTTGATACTAATTCATTGATGATTCCTCTGGTCACCACAAATCCTGGCTGCCAAGCACCATTAATAATTCTATCGAGTATGCTCTCGAGTAATCCTCGTCCATATAGGAGATTCGTGATGTGAAGTTTCAAATCTCTTATGCTCTGTACGTTGACGTTCACCTTAATCTTCTGACCCAGCGGTTTCGTAATTGTCGTTGTCTGGATGAGATCGTCTGTAAAAGAGAAAGGAAGAAAACGGTCAGTCTGCATTTTCTATTTTTCAATGAAAACGAGTGGAAAATCCGATGATTGGCCGATTCTTACACAGGGTCAGCGTAAATTTTCCTTTGTTACGTATCGACGAGCCCAAAAATTGTCCGAAAAATTCGTAATCGCCGGATAATAATTTTTCTGGAAAGCTTTGCGAATAGACAACCTAAAAATCAAAAATTTCTTTCTTATTTGCTTTTCAATTTAACGTTAATCCCATACTAATAAATTATTATTATTATTTTCTTTTTTTATTTTTATTATTATCATCATCAGTAGCAATATTGTATTAATCGTCTTTTAATATCTCTTTTATTATTTTTTTAAATCCCACCCAGACCAAACTTATCGATTTATTTATCGAAAAAAAGAATGAGAAAGAAAAGAAAATAAAGAGATAAATCATCTCTGACATTAATTAATCAATAAAATATTGATAATATTCGAAACAAATCGTATAATTCTAACGTTCGAGTTAATTATAAAAATAGAAAAAAAAAAGAAAAAAATCCGGATCAATTTACTTTTCAAAAGATGGTCAAATGACATAAAATGAAATACTTTGTAATTTGGTAAATCGCTGACAAACTTGATCACTTTACTATTACTCCATCCAGTTTCGGTAACATTTTTAAGGGTCAAAGTAAATCCAAAATTCGGCATTCCCCGTTGAACCTTAACTTCTCTCGCAAAAAATGGATCGAATGGTTCGACATTGTATTGAGGAAGTCCAGTTTTAAAATACGAACGAATTGCATTTAATCCTTCTCGTATGCAAACGTCAAAACCGGGTACGTTCGGATGACAATTTTTAAAATGATCATCTAAAACAAAAATATAAATATGTATATAGAGTGGACCCAACATTTCTTAGCTATCATTTTATAGGCCAATCCTTTCTTTTTTATTTATTTTTTCTTTCTTTTATTTTTTAATTATAAGGCTACAAGCGTACGAACTTGTTTGCAATCCGAAGAAGAAAAGAAAAAAATGGATTTTTAAATGATCTAGAAACTTTTAATCCGTCTGGTACATATCGGGTGTCTCATCTTAAACGCTTTATATATCTTCGATCGTATTGGTTTTATAAACGAATGTTACAAATAAATGTTGTACTATGTCTTCAGTGAAAAAAATGTAAAATTTATTGCAGGTGTTCGTAATTGATAGTTATCGTAAAAGTTATATAAGAATTTTTTTAATGAAAATCTTTATTTTAAACCTAGATGAAAATTGTAGAAAATATTAATAAAAAACGGACATATATATAAACCTTTTATAAACTTTTCATCGATATTCGGAAGTATTTGGTCGTATCGTTTAATATGAGACACCGAGTATACGCAGATATTATCTCAATATCAGAAAGAGAACTGTCAAAAAATTTATAAAAGAGGTCAAAGCGTAATGAATATTAATGGGATTAAAATAAATTATTATTTCTTCTTTTCTTTTTTGAACTTTTCAAGTCCGAATTAAATGAAAAAAATTAATCTGCAGAAACAGAACGTAGAATTAACGATGATATTTTGAAAGTAATCTAACGCGTGTTTCTGTAAAAAGATATCAATATAAATTGAAAAAGAAAGAAACATGAGAGAGAGAGAGAGAGAGAGAGAGAGAAGAAAACATTTATAACTTTCTCATCAATAAAAAAACAAATACATGATCCTCGACAAATCTTCAACGAGTACATAATAATTATAATGTATTAATTATTAAATTAATTATTTAAAATAAAATTTGTGTCTAGAAAAAAAGAATTACTATCTGTAATACGAACAGGCGTACTTTACTTACGTGCATATATAGATACATACATATATAGAGAAATTATTGTAAAAGAAATTTCCCATAGCTCGATGGAATTCGTGTCGATTTACAATTTCGTAACATTATATACAATTTAACAAGCTTGAAGCTATTCTTCGCATTATTGAAATAGTTTATAATTCGTTACATAATCCACGTGTAGGTAAGAACACGTCTAGATCACGTTTGAAACGAATTCGATTAGATAACAAAAAAAAAAAAAGAAAATTACGACGAAAATAAAAAATTGTCGTTCTTGATCATTTCACTACTCTTTTTTTTTCTTTTCTTTTCTTCCTTTTTTTGAAAACTCATGTACAAGCATTGTACTATTCGTTCTTCGTTAATAACGTCCATCTATATTTAATAATATATTGATTTTAATAAAAATATATATTTTCAAAGTTTCGATCGTGTTTTTACATGCGATTGAATACTGAAGCTTGACTATTGAAACTTCATTGAAATATCGAATGCTTTTAAAATATGAAAAGATTGTTAAACGCGAGAGTGTTAATAAGAATTCTTTTAATTAAGACGAATAATTGATCGTGATATTCAAAATATCAAAACAAATTCGCTAGAAAAATTCATGTGTAGATATTTATATATATATATTTTTTTTTTCTTTGTTTTCATACTCACCAAAATCAGAGGAAGAAAATCCGCAAGATATAAAAATTGCGGTAAACACTATTACACACTTTTCCATTTTGACGATCACTGTCTGATTTAATAAGAAAGTAATAGAAATATGACGAGTGTTATGGATCATTAAAGAAAGAATGATCAGAGAGCATCAGGTTCCTACAAAGATGGGAAACTATTGGGCGAAATATATGTAACCAGTTTTCGAACGAAGTAGGCTTGAGCATAAAACTAAACATAACATGGAGAATCATTGAGTAATTTTGGATGGTCGTTCGTGATTGGTTCATTATAGCCATATTAAAATTTCATCAAGGTTATATATAAAAATTCTCATAAGAATATTCTCTTTACAAAATTATTCAAATAAAAATTTGAATGTTACAAAAAAAGAAAAAAAAGATCGAGATGAAAACTTATTACGAATCGATGATTGTTGATAATAATTTTTTTTTCTTTTTTTTTTCTCATATATTATAACATTCACCTCGCTAACTCACATCCGTCTCTCGTATATGATCCAATAACTATGATTATATACTTACAAGAAGACGAAACGTGTCTATATCTTTTGAAAATAAAAGATCTACTGCGTGATTTATCCGTGCTCGACCATACGCGAACACTCCTTACACTTTCACTCTTAACAGTACATCTAAGAAACGACTTAACGTGCCATACTTACCAGTATGATTTTTGGTCGAGCTTATATAATTTTATATGGGGAAGATATTTAAGAGGCTGATCGGTACCACGATACGCGTTTCATAAAGAATCATCGTTTCACACGTATCATACAGTATTATTATATAAGTTTCGTGTAAAATAGCTCCATCTCTTTCTATAGGATTAAAACATTTTCACATCTTCCTGTCTCTTTCTCTCTCCCTTTCTTTCTCTCTCTCTCTTTCTCTTTGTTCTTTTTTTCTCTTTCTCTTTTAATAAAAACTTTCGTCCTTCTGTTTTTTCTTTTTCTCTTTCATATTTTTGTATCTCGATGTACATCTACGTGACTAACATTTCGTAATTTTTCATTCCTTAAATTTGCAAAAAAAAAAAGAGAAAAAACTAAAAGAAGAAATATCATCTCTCTTTCTATTTCTTTTACCAGTTTCATTAACACTTCGTTCATTCATATTCATTATTTGTTGCTGAGATCACTTTTCGAAATTTTTTTTCAAAAGTAGGCTCACTACCCCTGTACGAAGGCAACCCGGTTATACATCTGTGTCATTAAGTGAAATCATACATCAGGCTGAAATTACTTTTGCAGAGAGAAAGAGAAAGAGTATGAAAGAGAGAAGGAGAGAGAGAAACGAATCTGTGTCAAAGTTTTTAAAATAAAAACATAATTACGTTCGTGACTGTTTCAGCAGTGATTTAACAATCCTACAAACTCTCACATCCAACTCGTTTCGTTTTGCTGTATAATTAGACGATATAAATATGGAAAACGTGGAAAAACGAGTCTATATGAATCGAGGACAAGTTCGATTTTATTTTACCAAACAAATTTCATTTCTCTCTCTTCTAAACACCATCTTAAAATAACCGTAGCAAATTTCTTTATAATTTTCGTTTAATTCGTATAAAAAGTGTTATAAACGAAGACACGATTCATTATTCTGCGATAAATCCAAAGTGATTTATGCAAACAAATTTCTACAAAAATATCATCGATAATGCAAATGAAACTTTTAAAGTCTTTTTCTCGATTATTTTAATGTTTGTTTTTATATATTTATCCTTGATCATTTACCACATAAAGTCTGTCATATCAATCGTGTTCTTTTAAGAAATTAAAAATAACAATGTTTATTATATCGATTATATCGATAACAAAATTTTTAATATTCCATTTTTACATAAATAATTTTCTAGAATTTGTTATTAGAAAAATTCTGAGATTATTTATTAATCAATTCAATAATTATATTTTACAAGATTTGTATTATCTTTTTTATATTTAATTTTACATAATCCATCTTTTCTATTTCTTAATTATTCTTAGTTATATTGACGTGCACATATTGTTTTACTTTTTTCTTTTTCTTCCTTTTCTTTTTTCTTTCTCGTATACTTTTACCTACAAACTCAAGGCTCTAAGATTCAATGGAATATTTGTCTTTGGTATTTCTGACACTAGCGTGAATGATATATTCCAAAAATTAAACATTCAACGCCATGATCCTCGAAGAACGCGCGTGCGCACATATCTATCCTATTAAGTTCAATGTCAAATCAAAAGTATAAAGGTTTAGCTCGCGCCTTTACTTTCTTAAATTAGTCTTCTGAAAGTCGTATCGAAGCATCATTTTTCGTATCAGTGATATTAATCGTTCATAATGAATTATAATCCATATCGTTTCAATTATTAATCTATTTTATATTTTGTATCATTGTTATCGTTTTATCTCTCGTGTTGCATCTTCTTTTTCTTTTTCTCCTTTCCTTTTCCTTTCTTTCTTTTTTTTTTACTTTTTAAACACCTCCTTCGCCAGAAGGAAAAATTTGAGGGCAAAAGTAATTCGTCTCTTGGTAATACGACGAAAGAGGCGCAGGTGCATGTTGCAGCAGTGAAAGTATCCGAGTGCAGCAACGATCTAGCATCTGTCAATGCCCTCTTGCATAGACAGTCTTACTCTAGCGGTGCCATTTAGTAGGTATCCGCGATTTGTGAGATACTCGTCGAAAGATACAACGGAATTATCATCATCAGCATCATTTATCATCCTTGTTTTCGTCATTGTGAAAAGAAGAAATTTTCTTTCTCAAAAAGAATTTTTTTCGGTAAACATTTTTTATAGAATTTTTTGAGAAAAAACAAAAAAAAGGGGGAGAGAAAGAAAAGAAAAAAAAAAGGAAAAGAAAAAAGAAGAGGTAAAGAAAAAAAGGCTTTAAGATGTTGAGAAAAAATCAACTTATAGAATTCCTATTCGTCGTGAATATTATGACGACATTTTCAACGGAATCAAGCCGTAAGTAATTTGATCGACTCTCGTAATTTGATCAACGAGTTAGCATACTTCCGCGTGGACACGATTGAAAAGTACGCCGTGTATCTCGTTTAAGGAAAATCGGAGAAAGTTTAAATCAGGATAGTTAGATAGATAGAGATAGAGATAGAGTTAGAGAGAAAGAGAGAGAGAGCTTTGAGAATTTATCTTTTAAATGAGACTTACGATTTTAACCAGTAATATTAAAATTGTGTAATCATTTTATAAATGTTGTTTTAAATATCATTAACGTTTAATATATTTTTTTTTTGTATGGTTCATTGGAAACTATTATAAATTATATATATTTTTTATAATGAAGAATGTAATAAAACTTAACTGAATAAAATAAAAAGACGAATACAGTTCATATATGAATCTTTTTACATTTTACATAAGTGTTACGTATGATTAAAAAAGATTATATATGAGCAGATCGATTTATATTAAAATTCCTTTAATTGTATTAACTTAATATAAATAAAAAAAAAAATTGATTCTAGCCGAATACGTGAAGCAATGTTCCAGGAAAGATCCTAAATTAAAAAGTTGCCTGATCGATTCCCTTCATCATCTTAAACCTTATTTAAAGGATGGCATACCAGAAATTGAGTTACCTTCTGTGGAACCTTTTCGTGTGAGTATATAAAGAAAAAAAAGAAGAAAGAAAAATAAAAATAAAAAAAAAAGAAAGACAAGAAAAAAAATGTTAATACAGATCGATATCTTTATTTTTAATATTGTATTTATTTCAATTTTATGAGAAACACGAAAGAAAAAATAAGAAGAAAGAATTTTATTTTGATATCCTACAATGTAAATGGAACGAACATCGTTTCCTTTTAACAGATGGATGAGCTGACTCTCTCTCTGACAGGTGGTACAAACGGTTACAAGGTTCAATTGCGAGAACTTTATGTAAGGGGAGCGAGTAACTATACAGTCGAGGACATTCAACTAGGCTCACCCTTCGAAGCTGTCATTAGAATGCCAGCCCTTGTACTTGACGCTCAATACACCAGGTGAACTCTTCTTAAAAACTTAAAATTTTCCTTTATTCTTTTACAAATAAATAAATACAAATATATATAATAATATATTTATATATATTTGTATTTATTTATTAGAAAAATAATAAAGGTAAATTTTATATATATATATATATATTAATATTCATTCATTCAGAGTGAAAAATAATTATCCTTTATTTTGTTTTATAATAAATAATCAATGGTTTCATCGTCATTTCTACTATTTATCCATTAAATTGTTAATTCGTATGTTCGTTTAAATGATAAAATTTGAAATGATTTTATTAAAAAGTTACTTTCAAAGTATTAATGTAATGTATCTACATGTACATGTGATATATCAAAATCATAAAAAAATCAGATTAGTATAAAATAATTAAAGTATTAATAATAATTAATAGTAACTAAAACTTTACTAAGAATTACTTAATAAATAAAATAGATATATATTTAAAACTTATACTAGAAATCTATAGACAACAATGGTATTGAAAAAATATTCTTTTAAAATATATATATATATGTGATGTATATATCAGATATCAAAAGTACAAAAGAAATTAAGATAATAGAACAATTACAATACAAATTATTCATAATACTATATATATATGTGTGTATTGTTAAATTGTTAATTTATATTAATTTATTATGCATTCATAGATATATAGAACATATTGATCTATCTTTTTACAGTTCCGGTGTATTGATCATTCTCCCAGCAAGTGGAAACGGTACCTTCCATGCTCGTTTTGATGACGTACGAGCCCTCGTGAAGGGTTTAGTATCAACAAAAATTCGTGACGATAAAACTTATTTGAACGTCGAAAAATTAGACGTCGAGCTCGGTGTGAAAAACGTTAACATGAGAGTAAGAAAGATCTATAGGAACAATAGAATATTAAGTACGTATAGTAATCATCCTTAATGCAAATTAATTAAAAAACATACAAATATATAAAACAAAATATGTATATCTATATATCTATATATATTTTTTTTCTTTCTTCATTTTATTGCTTTGTATAATAAAACAAAAAAAAAGATAAATATGTTCCCTTTTACTTTGTTAATAATAATTTTGATTGAAACAATAGTTTCATTTTTTTACTTTTCAATTTTCTATATTTTTTTGTTTTATATATTTTGGTTTTTTCTATACCTAGAAAAGAAAAATAAAAAAAAAGGGAGAAATAAATAATAATTTTTACAGCGGAGGCAACCAATCTATTCTTGCGAGAGAACGGACAGGAAGTTTTGAAAGCGATGGAGCCACAACTGAAAAGGAAACTATCAGTTCTATTTGCAGGAATTGTCAATCAGCTGTTACGTCACGTGCCTGTCGAGACGTTCCTATTACCCTGAGTCAATCCTTTCGTTTTCTAATATTTTCTTTTACTTTTTCTTTTTTCTTTCGAGTTATCTGTGTAAAAAAAAAAAAAAAAGAAAGAAAGAAATTCATATTATTTTAAAAATATCTTTTAAAATCGTTTGACGTTTTCTATTAATGAATCTCTAATTAATTGTTTCTAGATTCCCCGATTTATTTTTTTTGCAAACACGTAAATATAGAATGAGACTACATTTTCTTATAAATTATTACTTTTTTCTCTTTTCTAATGCAATTGGATTAATTTTTTTTTTATCAACGGTAAACAAAAAAGAAAAGAAAAAAGAAGTGTGATATTATGTGTAAATAATTGAAAAAGATTTGACGAGAGAAGAATAAAAAAGTGTACAAAAAAGAGGGAGAAAAATATAATAATAATAATAATAATTATTATAATTATAATAATTATAATGATAATAATATTAATGACAATATTAATAATAATAATAATAATGATAATAATAATAATAATAATTCGATGGACGACGAATTTAATATTTTTTATAATGATATAATATAAAACGTCTTCGAGATTTCATTTGGAAAAATTCAATAAAGATAACTTGTATATATAATCATCACTTTTTTTTCTCTATTAAAATACTTAAGTAAACATATGTTTTTTAATGCTCAAGTATAATTAATAAATAAACAAAAGAAAAAACGTTTCGAACAAACGAACGATTAAAAATTTTATTACTTCGAAGAGGCATAATTATAAAATAAAGAAAAAGAGAACAAAATGAAAAAGAAAATCGAACTGTTATATTTTGACATATCCATAATTGTTTTCGTGTTAATATTATTTTGATAAATAATTCACAGTTACAATTATTGAAATATTTGATGAGTCCTGTTCGAAAGAAAAATTGTTGAATTCAACAAGTTTGTTTATGGTTGTCGTCCTTAAGATATTTCTAGATCGATTAATTTGCATAAATAGGCGCGTCACGATGAATTCCTTTCACCTTTTTATATTTTGGATACTTTTTTACTATCTGCTTTTCCTTGATCTTTTCCTCAAAATATTTTTTACGCCGAAGGAAAGACTTCGTTGAAGGAGAGTTTGGAGAATATACGATTTATATAATCGGTAAATAATTCGTCCCATATTTTTTTAATATATGGAAACATTCCACGATAAATCGTTGGCCAGAATTCATTAACAAATCCGATAGCGGATTTGGCTGAAAAAAAATTAAACAAAAAATAAATTAATATATCAATCTTATATGAAACAATAAAAAATAAAAACAACCACAAATTTTACATTAAAAAAGAAAAAGAAAAAAATAAAGGAAATTTACTTACTTAATTGCTCATTGCCATTGAAAAGATCGCTACACCAAAATTTGAGTTTACCGACTTGTGGGTTTGGAATAAAATGTTCGATGACCCATCTGTCGTCTTTGACTGGACCATTTATCTCCCAAGTTACCTTTACATCCTCCAAACTTACGTTGAAATATCCTAACGAATACGAATTAATTTGAATTATTGTATTTCATCCTATTTATATCGTACGATGTTTCTTTGATTGTTACAATTGTGATTTAAAATTGATATTAAATCTAACAAAATTTTCGTATCTCCTAGATCGATAAATTCGTATGTAAAATATTTGAAAGTAGTTTAAAAATAATTTATTACTCTTATCTGTTACTGTCTTATATAATCTGTAGAATATCTAATATCGTATTCAATATTTTCTATCTTAGGTCATCGAAGATATTATTGCAATATAATTTTTATAAAAATTTACCTTTGCCACCAAGTTTGAAATTGACCAAATTAGCATCAATGTTATATTCTCCTTCAAGGAAGCACTTAGGTAAAACCCAATCGATTTCCAATTTGAATTGATCGTCCGTATATTCCGGTCTGACCGCCAAAAATTTTATGTTGTTCATACCGTAAAAATAAATATTAGAACCTTCTATTTTCCCATGTACTTCGTTACTTCCAAATTCATATACTCCATATTCGTTGTAGAAAGGATCCAAGGTAGGTACATCAAGTTCGGGAATACCTAAAATCGAATTTTGTGGATTGAAAAATTTAATTCGTTTAATGTGAAAATTAATAAAAAAAAGGAAATAGAAAAAGAGATAAAAAGATAGATATTTTACTCACCTTTAACAAATATAGGCCATGATTCTTGAATAGCTAATCTCAAACAAGACGAATAATCATCTGTACCTCTTTTGCATGTCTTAACATCAGCAGCTAAAAATTGATGTGTTAATAATTAGAAAAATGAAACGTAGAACTTGTTTTAAATTCAGTCGTATAAGATACTGTCGAATGTAATTGATCTGTGTCAGAACGTATAAAAGAAAAAAAAATAAATAAAGAAGAAAAAAGAAGGATCGTTCTTGTATAAATAATTACTATTTAATAGAACAAAACAGAAATCAAATGTCAAAAAGAACTCGTATTATTGAAACAGAAAAACAAATAGAAAACGTCACTCGAAAAAAGATTGAAAAATATGAAATAATTCTCCGACGAAGAAGTCAAAGAGAAACCTTGTATCTTAGAAACAGAAAAACAAATAGAAAACGTTGCTCGGAAAAAAAAAATTGAAAAATATTAAATAATTATCCGACGAAAAAGTCAAAGAAAAACCTTGTATCTTAGAAATAGTAAAACAAATAAAGAACGTCACTCGGAAAGATGTAAAAAATAATTTGTCGACTTGTTTTTAGCACTCGTTGATATATATATATATATTATATATATAATTATTTAATAACAAAAATTAATATAATAACAAAACCTAAAATGCTATTAAGAAAAGAAAAGTAAAATAAAGAAAAAGAAGAAAAGAAAGAAATAGAAAACGTCCCACGAAAAAAATAAAAAAAAAAGATATAATTTGTCGACTTATATTTTAACACTCGACGAAATGAAAACGACAATGTTCTTATTTGTTCACTTACGAAGTTTGACTTGACCGGCAACAATAACGAAGAGATACGTGATCGCGATCGCAAAGACGACGCTGAACGAATGGAACGCCATCCTTGCCGATTAAAAATCTTGCGGCTAGCCTGGATTATTATGACTACTCGCTTTATATACTTTTCTCCGCCAAGGACTTTACGTACTAACCTGTGTTGCAAAATAGCATGTCATTAAACGCTGTGGCACGTGAGAGGTAAGAAGCACGTTCCGTTGAACGAGTAAAACCAACAAGAAGATAAAATTTATTTGTCCTTAGAGAGAACGTTTCTTTCTATGTGAAGATCTAATCAAAATCTTTAAATTCGATAGATAGATCGATATTCTCTCTCTCTCTCTCTCTCTCTCTCTCTCTCTCTTTTCTTTTTCTCTCTTTCTCTCTATCTTTCCGACTATTCGATACGAGAGATCTGTAAAACGATAGATCGATCGATACTATTTTCTAATTCTGTTTTAATGCATGGAATAGATCTTTCGTTATTTATATTTTTTAATATATAGGAAATAGAATTTTTCGTTAGAATAGTTTTAATAGAAAATATATTTGATTGTTAGATTATTATAGAGATCTATTATAGATCGATGATTCGATCAATACTCTTCTTATATCTATTTTAATATATAGAATTTTTGTAATTCTTATATGGGATTTTTTATATCGTACGAAATATTTTTTATCGTTAGATTTTTACGAAATCTACAAAACGATAGATCTATCGATTTATACAATTTTACGAAAAAGTATTCTTGATCCTCACACTCGATACTCTCGTTACACAGAAAATAAATCTTTTAGATAAAATAATTATTTGAAGAAAACTGTTTTTGATTTCGTCATTGGTAAAGATTAATCGATACTTTTTTTTATTTCTTTCGGAAAAAAACTTATTCAAGAATATATTTCGCAAATCACTTGTTTGTTAATAGCTTTTTTTTTTATTTTGCGTTTTTTATTTGATTCTCTGATTGGGTTCGCATCTCAATCGATAAGAATCAATATGGATATATGCTATTAAAAATAATTATAACAATAAATAATAATAGATCTCCGAGGATCTTATCTTTTTTATACCAATCTCTGTCTTGTCATAAATTTTGGAGAACATTTTTTAACAACGTTTTCTTTTCATTCGTTTACTTTACATCTTTTTTCTGAAACACTATTAAAGATATTATATAGTATCATTCGTCTACGAGATTTCTATATGAGAGACAATTATCTCGTATAGATAAATTATTCTTGCACTTTATTGCCCTCTACAATTTACTTCTTTTTTAATTTCTTTGTATTCTGACTCATTACTAATAAAAATGAAGTCATTTGTTGATTCGCATATCATTCCTCGTTTATATGAATTTATATTACGTAATCCTTATTAAAGTATCGACATATTGAATATATTCTAAATTTTATTAAAAAAAGAGAACAAATAAATAAAAAGAAACAAAAATAAAATAAAAACATAAAGAAATAGAAAGAAACATCGTATTGGATTAAAAATAACGTAAATATTATTTTAATGTTTCACATTGCATAAACTCATTCAATATCTATAAACTTAACATAATCTTGATTGTAAATATTGAAAGGAGACAAGTTGCTATTAGGTAATCGACATTGAAGATACCTTATAATTTAATTTAAAAAAAAAAGAAGAAGAATTAAAAATAATTAAAATGAAAAAAAAGACTGTAAAACCGGAAGAATGAAGAAAGAAAGAAAGAATATATCGTATTAGAATAAGAATAAAAATGTAAATATTACTTTATTTTGATTTAGCAGATATTTTCATACTCCTCGTAGATTCCACAGCACCAGCATAATATAATCTTCGTTGCAAACGTAGGCGAGAAACAAGTTGCTATTAGGTAATCAATATTGAAGATATGCAAAATTTTATTTAAAATAAATGAAAAAAAAAAGAAGAAAAAATAAAAAGAGATAGAGAAAGATACATCGCATTAGAATAGAAACAAAAGGTAATATCTTTATTTATTTATATTTTTTTTTTTTCACTTAGCAGGTATTTTCATATTCCTCGTAGATACATTCCATAGCATAATATATATATATATATATACATATATATGTGTGTGTAATGTCATTGCATATATATACGAGTTGCGACCTAGGCCCTGATGTGACTATCACTCTAATATGGGCTAGAACGTGTTGTGATACATCGGCATCTAATGCACCTATTCGCCATTATGCACGAACCTCGATAGCACATAGATTGCAAATATAACAAGTGGCTGCCCTTGGAATATATTGAAATGAGAGACTAGTTTTTTATGAGAGTGAAAAAAAAAGCAAACAAAGAAACTATTCTGCAATCATTTTTTCTAACTTCATCTTCTTATTCGTAACAGTATCGTTTTATTCATACATTTGTTAATTTTTTATTTTTTGCTTTGTCTTTTTGTCAACAATATTATGAAGGAAATTCTAGGAAAGACTTAAACCAATTAAAAATATACTTCATTTACTCCATTAGATAATTACATTTTTGTTTACATTCATTCATTGTTAATTACTTTATTAATTCTTTTTTCCTAATTATACGGACTTCACTCAACGTTCAGTTTTAAATATAACTATAATATTAATATGTTTATTTCTTTCTTTATTTAAATTATTTCTTTCTTTATTTTCCTAGTTTGTTATTCAGAAAGCAATCGCGTATAATATAGTCGCATTTGTGAAAAAAGAGAAGAAAAATGTGATGAATATGTAGGTCTCTTGATAGGAGATTATAGATTGCTTTCTGTGCATTCACTCAATGAACAAGAAACTAAAATCAATGTGCATCGAGGTTATGATTATATACTATAGCACTAATTCCATATATCACATTAGAAATACCATTGCATAACTGAAAACATATATGTAAACATACTGTTACTAATAAAAAATGTAATTGGGTAAATGACTGTACTGAATTAATTACGTTACGGCGATATTTTGGAAAGGTATGATAATAAATAAACGACGATAAAAAAACAAATCAATAAAAATAAGTAATAAATATTAATATAGAATAAATCGTAAAGTAATATTAACAAAAATAAATATAATTGTATGATATATTTTGTATCAAAATAGATTTGATTTGGCTGAACTCAATAAACAAAATTTGTTAAGCAAATCAATTAATATCAACTATTTGATCAATGACTTACGTTTTTAAATGTCAAGGCTTTTTAAATACTGGAAATACGAGAAAAAATTAAAAAGGATTTATTGGGCTCTCTCCCTCTCTCTCTCTCTCCCCATCTGTGTGTGTGTGTGTTGCTGATATCTTTTAAAATTTGTATATTTTAAATTAAATATTATTTCTTCAGAATATTTTTTTGTTTCTTTTTTTATACGTCTCTGTTTACATTATAAATCAATCTTTTTTTTTTTAAAGGGATTAAATCTCATACGAAAGAAGAGAGAAGTCATTCAACCTCGGTCGATACATTGGCGATCTTTTTCCCTCTCTTGTAAGTAGCGCCATCTACGTAGTACGACTTTTACGCACGCGTACTACGAGACGTAGTAGAATCAACGAGTGAGTCAGCTGATCGTTTATTCACGTAAGTGAGATCAGCTGTTACCGGCCATGGACTTGACGAACGAAGATCTTACGATTCCACCGGTTAAATACGAATGTAAGTATGGGTAAATTACCGATTTAGTTACGATAAAAGTATAATAAACAACATGAAAAATTATTATTTAAGTAATATCTAATTTTTCGTAATAAATAAAGAAAGATGTAACAATCTAACCTAGCTAATCGATTTGGCGGGAAGGAAACTCCAGTTATATCGAAAAATTTGATAAAAATTAATTCATTGTTAATTCAATGATTTATATCTTCTTTTAGATCTTGATCATACGGCCGACGTACAGTAAGTATTATATTGAAATTCTGTAATTATACCGACCGTTTGTAGGTTATGTTACTTCATCTTGACTTCTTGCGACATGTAAATGTATTCTTATTTAATATCGATATCAAACGAATAGAATCGTTTTATTAATTTTTACGATCGATAGGAAATTATTCTTCTAACGTTCAGATTACATGCCTGGGGAGAAAGTTTGGAGGAAGCATTCGAACAATGTGCAATAGCAATGTACGGATATATGACCGATTTACGTCGTGTCGAGATAACAGATATTCATCATGTCGAAGTTGAAGGACACGATATACAAAGTCTATTGTTTCAATTTTTAAACGAATTATTGTTCGTCTTCAGTGCTGAGTCATATCTTGTCGCTAAGGTAAATTAGATTTCATTATTTGCCAAATGAAACATAAGTTTTTCTTAGTATACAATTATGTTATCTTTTATCATTATCATTGTAGAAGGTCAAAATCAACGAATTTGATCGTGAAAACTTCAAAATCAAAGCGACCATATATGGCGAAGAATTCAACATACGTAAACATACTCAAGAAGCCGAAGTAAAGGCAATTACTTATTCAGCTATGCAGATTTTAGATCAACCCGACGTCGAACGTCCTGAGGTTTTCGTCATCGTTGACATATAATAGCAATAACAATAACAATAATAATAATAATCGACGGAAATGAAGAGAATTATGCAATTTGGAAACATTTGTCCATTCCATTGTTTCTATTAATTGCATCATCTTTCTCTTTCTTTCTCTCTCTATATATATATATATATATATATATATATATGTCTGTTTGTCTCTCTTTCTTATACAATAACAATGGATCATTTAAAACTATCGAGACAATCGTAACATTTTTAAAAGAAATTGATCAAAAAGTCTATGATAAAATAACATAGAAATTAGCTCGCTTTACATCAAATGCACAATACGTTTAAGAATTACAAAGAAAAAAAAAAGAAAAGAAAGAAAAAGAAACATGGCGAAGATGACACGGTTGACGAAGGAGGGGCTAAACCCAAGAAAGGGAAGCGTCCTACATAGGGTATAATTCTTTTCGTAGGGTTCGAATAAATACGTTAGAAAGAAAACACCGGGCTCCCCTTCTTATAGAGACGAGTTAAGGCTCGTAAGAAGAGTTTATGGTGCCCCTTACTTTAGACACTTTAATTTTTCATATAATTTCGTCCGAACGAAGATCATATAACTGTTAACGATCTAACGTCTATAATGATTTAATAACGAATGAATGAACAAACGAATGCACTTAATTTTTTTATTTCATTATAAAAGACTTTTTATTGTTGCATTGCAAGATCGATATTATGTTGTTATATACAGTCTTATTATATAAATAAAAAACAAACGATTTCTTGTTTATATGACTCGGTATTCTTTTAAAATATTAAAATAATATATAATATGTATGTATGTATATATGAATGATGTATGTACGTATATATGTATGTATTTATGTATATATGCATTTGTTTTTTTATAGACGTTTTTGGAATGTTATAAAAAATTGAAACACCTTTAAAATTAAAGAAGTAATACAATCAATTGATGATCCCTATTTCGAAGGGACACAAATACGCTCCTGCTTAGGCAGCCCTCCGTTCAACGAAGGAAACCGAAGAGAACGACCGCTTAGTTTCGGCTTAGAAACGAGAAGCATCGTGGTGTCTTTCCGTTTTGAACAGTGAACGATGTTAGTGTTTTAAGAACGTTACGATACGAATGGATAGAAAAAAGAAATGAACATTGTTGCGACTGTTGGACTGATTATTATATTTCTAATCAAATGGTAAGATTACTCTGAAATTCGTTCGTTATTACGATATCGAGGTATTTCATTTCTTTTTTCTCTTTTCCTTCTTTTTTTTCCTTTATTATTATTTTTTTTTTTTTATTTTTTTATTATTATCATTTCTTTTTTGTAATATCTTATAAAATTTTAAATTACATTGGCACGTAGTTAGACAGTTGCGCGTAATACTTGGTGCGCAGACAAAAGAGACAAATTTATGCGAGAAAGAGAATCCGAAATACATATGTACATACATACCTACGTGTTTGTATATATATATATATATATATATATATATATATAGTGTGTGTATATATATGTATATAATATATATCAATTTTTCAGCACATGTATTACTATAGTAACTTTGATCTCCTTCTAGTCTTCTTGGTTAGATTACGTAACACGAATGGCGCAGGCGCGAGGGCTCCGAAGAATTTTTCATCGATAAGGCCCCTGGTCCTTCGTGTCGGAAGGGGGGTCTGTCGATGTGTCTCATCGCGAGTGAGAAAACGTTAAATTGTGTCTAGAGAAGACTCATCGTCATGGCGGATCGACGTAGGATCTTCGTACGAAGTAAGAAAGTGTTATGTGTTTTAATAATAAGTCCCATATTGTTGATAAAATGTCATCAACTTTCGTAGTAAGCAATGCTAAGACGTAAAAATAATCGGATAATATCTTTTTGGCGGGAAATTT
>NC_066599.1:3025000-3030000 GCF_905475345.1 Vespula vulgaris | reverse complement strand
TTCTTTTTTCTTTCCTTTCTTCCTTCCTCGTCGTCGTTGGCTCATTTATTTATTCAAAGTACCTCTATTTTCATTATCAATTTCGTTTTCATTTTCATTCTCATTTTCATTTTCATTTGATTTCTCTTTCTTTCTTGCTCTCTTTCTTTCTTTTTTGTTTTTTATTATTACCTATTTTATCCATTCTGTAATATTGGATAAATTCGTTTCTCTTTCTCTTATTTCCTTTTTTTCCTTTTCTTCTTCTCTCTTTTTTTTTTTTTTGTTCATTCATCATAGAAAACTCGTATTGGTTCGTTGACGAAATTCTTCGCAGAAAAATTTTTTGTTCAGACTCGCGCGTAGAATCTTTCTTTTTCATTTCATCAATGTTCTTGGATCATTTCATTCTTTTACATTTACGATAACTATTTATTACAACCATCATATATCGGTTAAAATCTCTCATGGCGTTTCCTTTTTCTTTTTCTTCTTCTTTTTCCTAGAAATGTTGTCATTCTACATATGATCTTTTTCTAGTTTCTTCTAAGCACACTTCGTTTCGTAAGTCACGACGTTCCTTGAAAACACGTGCCGGCTAGTAGTGTTAGATGAGAGAAAGAGAGCGAGAGAGAGAAAGAGAGAGAGAGAATGAGAGTGAGTGAGTGAGTGAGTGAGTGAGTGAGTGAGAGAGAGAGAAAGAGAGAGAGAGAAAGAGAAAAAGAGAGATATTTTCGGAACACCCTGTATAAACTACGTGATATTCTTTCTAACCAACGTGCACAACGTATGTATGTACATCGAAGATGATAATATTCGTTGGCAATAACGTGAATACGAATAAACGTCATTTAGATGTCGTGCCTTCTATGTGAGATTTTTTATTATCGAATAAAGTAAAGAAACGAAAGTTTAGTTTAGTTTACAAAGGGATAAATAAATTAGAATGTTGTTAGTAATAAATTTAATATGAATCTCTATGACTACTTCGTATTTTGTCAAATTTCTCAAGGAACGAACGATCTCAGGTATTTTAGATTTGTTATATAAATATTTTAGGAATAAAGGAGATAATCTACGTCCTAAAGATTCGATGAAATTTTTCTCCGAATGGCATAATTTTGTATTTCTTTTTTCTCTTTCCTTTTTTTACTCTCTCTCTCTCTCTCTCTCTCTCCCTCTCTCTCTCTCCCTCTCTCTCTCTCTCTCTTTCTTTCTTTCTTATTCTTTTCCTTTCCTTTTCTATCTTTCTTTCATTCTTCTTTCTTTTCTCCCTTTTTCCTTTTTCCTATTCTATTATTATTAATCATGTTGCTCGTGTTGTTGACATTTACTTGTTACGAATAGAACAAAATGACTTTCGATCAAACGATTCCCAATTTACATATGGCTTACGTAGTTCTTGTTTATTGTTTTAGGTATTCGTAAATAATAACGATGCCACGAGTACGAAGACAGGTCGTCCTGGAGGACCCGGCCAGGCCTGTAACGCCGGATATGATGGAAACAAAGTTGTGTAAGTTTCTCGTAGAAAATTCAACGTAATACGATTTCCATCTTGTTTTTGTTCTATGTGGTACTTACGTATACATGTAAGTAAGTATGTATGTATGTATGTACGTATATAAATATATATGTATAAATTCGAATTTTTTTTTCTTTTTTTTTTTTTCTTCCAATATGTACAGTGAAAACAGAATATCTGGACGATGGCTCGTTAGACGAGATACAGTCGCAAAAGGTAGCAGAAGAAACGCCGAGTCCTCATTTGCAGGATCATCAATATGGACAAACTCCTTGCTATCAAGTATCCAGGAAGCCAACTCAACCACCACCTAGAACCGAGGTACGTTTAACCGATGAAATTTACATATTTTTCGATGCGTTTTTAAATCTATATATATATATATATCTATCTATATACACATATTTGTGTGTGTGTGTGTGTGTGTGTGTGTGAGAGAGAGAGAGAGAGAAATAAAAATAAACAAAAATAGAAATGACATTTTATATGACTTTTTATATGATATATTGTCCTTGCGAAATCTTAGCATCTTTATTTGGGACTTTAGCAGATATCGGTACAGGCGGTTAAAAGAAGACTGAATTTGGAGGTTGGAACAACGGGAGCTAGTCATTCTACGTTCAAAGCACCTAGAGGTAAACGTAGAAGATCTGGATCAAATTCTATAGCCGGTCATACGCCTACGAAAAGTACGTCGAAACATTTATTAATACGTTGTAATAAAAGTTATTATTTGGTTATCCTTATATTCTCAATACTATAATTTGATTTTCGTTTTATTTTTTGATCGATCGATCGATCGATCGATTGATTGATTGATCGATCGATCGATTTATGTATTTATTTATTTATTTATTTATTTATTTATTTATTTATTTATTTATTATTTTCTTTCTTGTTTTTTCAGGTAAAACTGTGGAAAGAACACGTTACGACACATCGTTGAGTTTACTTACGAAAAAGTTCATACACTTGGTCGAAAGTAGTCAAGATGGTGTAGTCGATTTAAACGTAGCGTCTGAAAAGTTGGAGGTACAAAAGCGTCGTATATACGATATCACGAATGTATTAGAAGGCATTGGAATTTTAGAGAAGAAAAGTAAAAACAATATACAATGGAAGTACGTCGACATTTGATACGAAAATCAAGCCGGTGATTATGAAAGTGTTATATAAGGTCATATATTGTTTTTGATTTTGAGATAATTTTGACGAATTTCTCGGCATGAATTATTTCTAAATTATTATTATTATTATTTTTTTTTTTTTCTGTAATGACAAACAAAAATAAAAAAGAAGTAAGTATATTAATCATTGAGAAAAATAATTCTTTGACGTAATTAAAATATTTTATATAGTAATAGCGTGTATATTAATAGTAAAGACTTGGACAACTTTCATAATCATCTAAACATCATTTAAAGAGATATTATTAATAGGAACAATTAACGATCTTCTCTTTGTTCTCTCTCTTTCTCTTCTTTTTAGGGGTGGTCAGCTACCCAACGACAGGAACGATATCGCTACGCTAAGGAAAGAATTAGCGGACTTAGAAGCTAAAGAGAATACCCTAGATCGATTAATACATGGTGCTGATAAAAATCTTAGGGAACTCTGTGCGGATAGGCAATATGCTTACGTAACGTATCATGATTTACGTTCAGTCCCAATGTACAAAGACCAAGCGATAATGGCGGTTAAGGCACCACCAGAAGCTACTCTTCATGTCCCTCAACCTATTAACAGTCTCGGTCAACAGAAGGTAATTTACATCTTAATCTTTCAAATTAATAGAGAAGGGATTCGTTTCTGTCTTACGTCAATTTTTGTTTCCTTTCTTTTCTTCTCTTTCGTTTTCTTTTTTAACCCGTTTCTTTTCTTCTCTTTTTTGTTTGTTTGTTTGTTTGTTTGTTTTAACCCTAAACAATTAAGAACGAATAAAATCTCTCCTGTCATATTTTTATTTCTTTTTTTATTTCTTTTATTTTTTTTAGCTACAAATGCACATGAGGTCGTCACACGGAGAAATCGAAGTATTTCTATGCCCAGACGATCCAACTGTTAAATCTCCTACTCCTGGGTATGCGACGACACCAACACCGACACCAACACCAACACCGACACCGACACCAACATCAACACCACCGACAACAACGACGACGACGACGCGATCCGTGCCTTCTGTAAAAGAATCGGAAGTACCTTATCTCCCTCCGGAACTTTTAGTCAACGGAGTTACCGAAGTTCGTGTCAAACAAGAACCTAATCCGGAAGTTAGTGTTCTAAATAGTTGTACGAGTATGCCGTCTACGTCGAACGAGGTTACTACCAGTATAGCGGGTATGAGGGACGCATTGCTCTGCGAATCGGATGATTATGGACCAATGGGCGGTGGCAAGTTCCAGCTTCAAACAGAGGACCAAATTGACGCTACAGGTAGGAATACCTGCAGATAACATCAATTCTTGTTTTCGATTGCCTAAGTCATAATGTACTTTAATCATTTTGCACGAATTTATTCTTATTTTATTTTACTTTTTTTTCTTTTTCCTTTTTTTTCCTTTTTCTTTTCTTTTCTTTCTTCCTCTTTCATTTTATTTTACTTTATTTTATTTCATTTTATTTCTTTCTTTGTCGTTAGTATTATCAATTATTATTAATTCCTGTATACTCGCGGCCTTAATGCGTAGTATGATTATTTGATAATATTGCTTGCTTTTTTTAACAAGGAAAGAGAGAGAGAGAGAGTGTGTGTGTGTATGTACGTCTGAGTAATTTCTCATTATACTTTTGAAAATTAATCAATTTTTTTGGTTTTTCTCTTTCTGTCTTTCTTTTTCTTTTTTTTTTAGACTGCTCTTTTTTTTTCTTTGTAATTACTCTATACTATGATCTTTAATTTTTAATTACATTTCTTTTCTTTCTTTCGTGCATCCTTCGGTGATAACAATTAGCACGTTATTTTTTTTTTTTTTTTTCTTTTAATTGTATAGTATTTTATATTTTCATTGAATGTATGCTTCCTCTATGTAATGCTACAAAATCGCAGCGCGGTCACCGAGCATGTAATATAACAGTGCGCTTATTGTGAGAAGATGAAACGATAAATCTTTTTCGATATAATATATACATTTAAATAATATCAAAAAAAGATAACGGAAAAAAAATTATAGTAATATATAAAATAAATATATAATATTAAATACGTAATATTCTATCGAAAGATTTTTTTTTTCATCTTTTTTCTTTTTCTTAAATATATATATATATGTTTTAATTTCGATTAGAACTTTTAGATAAAACATCTTTTAATAGATATTTAAAAAATGTATCTAATATGTGTGTGTATGTGTATATATATATATATATATACCCACATACATTATCGATTCTAATGAAATATAAAGAATATTGGTTTTCACATCACTTTTTGTATAATACTTTTGATATCCATGTTGTAAACGTCGACTATTTTTCTTTTATTATTGTTAATAAT